>NC_051428.1:30314505-30320992 GCF_015228065.2 Penaeus monodon | reverse complement strand
CCATCATAAACCCATAAATCATCATCATCATCTTTTCATCACACATCATCTCACATCATCCAAATCACTTCATTCATCACACCCGTCATCATCATCATCATCATTATCACCATCTTCATCACTATATCATCATCATCATATCTTTCATCACCATTCCCCCACCTCCATCATCATTATCACCATCATTTCTTTATTATTAGGAGTAGTAGCATTATTATCATTATCTATTGAAATTATTAACCTCATTATCATTTCAGTTTTAGTACCAGTATAACAATAATTGTTTTTTTTTATTATTACCATTATCATTATTATCCCCATAATATCATCACCTCCATCATCACCATCACCATCATCATTATCATCATCATCATCATCATCATCATCATCATCATCATCATCATCATCATCATCATCATCATCATCATCATCATCATCATCATCATTATTCCCATTATTTATCTCTATTATTAGGAGTAGCATCATTATTTCATTATCTTTTACAATCAATAACACCATTATCATTATTAGTTTTTAGTGCCAGTATAATAACAGCAAATATAATAATAATAATGACAATTATTTATTAATTATTATTATATTTTTTATTATTATTTTTATTTTTTATTACCATTATTACTATCATAATTATTATTAACATCACATCATCTTATTATCATTTTTATTATCTTTATTATTATCGTTATTATCATATTTTTTTCCTCATTGTTTTCATTATCATTATAACACTGATGATAATAATGAGAATACAATTACAATTATGATATTAATAATGATAATAATGATGCTAAAAATAATAATGGTAATGAGATAATAATGATAATAATGAAAATAATAATATAATGAATAATAATAACAATAATATTTTAACAATAATAATAATAATAATAATAATAATAATAATTAAAATAATGACAATAATAATAATAATGATAATAACCATCATCATCATCATCATCATCATCATTATTATTATTATTATTATTATTATCGTAATTTTTTTATTAGCATTGTTATTATTATTTTCATTATTATTAATTTTATTCTAATTATCCTTATTTTTGTTATTATTATTATTATTCTCATTAATATTAGTATTATTATTGTTATTATTGCTGCTGTTGTTTTTAATATTATCATTAAAAATGTCATTAATATTATCATTATCCTAATTATCATTTTCATTTAATTTTCATCATTTTTATTATTATTATTATCAGCATTGTTATTATTATCATTATCATCATCATCAGCTTTATAATTATCACCATTGTTATTGTTATCCTCATTGTTATCATTATCATTATTATGATATATCATTGTTTTTATTATCGTTATTACTGTTACTTACATTACCATTTCTTTGTTTTTATGATAGAAATATGGAGTACACTAATGGGTACCAAAAAAACATAATACTAGTAAAAATAGTATTAACCCACTGCAGATATGATATAAACCAAAAACAATCCTCTAATTTTCATTGAAAAGAATCTAAAAAAGAAAAAAGAAAAAAAATAATCTTAAAACAGTTACTCTCGTCATGTTTTCAAGCACAAAATGGAAAATTGTGTTATAAAGCAATTTGATCATTTGAACCCAAAAAAAACCCTTGATTACTGGACGGGGATTCTTCTAGAGGTTCCCACGGCCATGAAATCAAAAGAGCCAGGCAGACAACAGCTTTCCCGCGAGATTTCGGACCCCTCATTCTGTCCGTCCAATAAAGGACTTTGGGCAACTCAGTGGGTAAATGTTGTCACTTCATGATTTTTTTGGTTATTGTTTCTGCAACATATAGAGGAAATTAGCACTATGGTGCTAGTATTAGTAATATGAGTAGTGTCGGTATTGCTACTTCTGCTACTGACTTTACTAATACTTCTGCTACTATTGCTGGTATTGCTGATATCACAACTACTATTGTGAAGTAATCTATGGTTAGACATACTGTTATAAGTGCTGTAATTGAATCGTTAGAATTTCTACTAAAATTATCTTTTATTGTTGGTGCTGTTATTCATTTAATTTCTGTTGATTTTTATTGAACTATTTTCAAACCCCCCTTGTTTTTCCCTTTCCCCCCCCCCCGTGAAATTTTCCCCTCCTCCGTTTTTCCCCTTTTTGCCCCCCCCCCTTTTCCCCCTTTCTTTTCCCCCCTTTTTCCCTTCCCGTCCCTCCCCAAAATTTTTCCTTTCCTTCCCCCCCCCCCCCTTTCCCCTTAAATTAAACCCTTTCCCCCTTCCCACCCACCCACCCCCCCCCCTTTTTCTTCCCTTTCTTCCTCTTTTTTCCCCGGCCCCGCCTTCCCTTTCATGGCTCCTCTCTTTTTTTTTCCGCCTCTAAAAACAAAAACCCTTCCCTTTCCCCTTGTCCCCCCCCCCCCTTCTCAGGATACCTTTGTTCCAAAAGGTCAACATACCCCCCCCCTAAATTCTCCTTGGACATTTCTTGATTTTTTTTTAAGATTAAAACATTCCCTTTTAACGGGGTCTTTTGATTTAATTTATATAAATTAAAAATTTAATTTATATAAAAAAATATAAATAATTTTTTAAAATTAAAAATTAAATTTTTTATTTATATTTTATTTTTTATATTTTAAAAATTATATATTATATAATAAATATTTTTTTTATATATATTATACATATTTTAATATATATATTATTATATATATATATATATATATATATATTATTTTTTTTTTTTTTTTTATATTTTATATAAATATTTTTAAATAATATATATATATATATATTAATTTTATATTATATTATATTTTATTTATTATTATTATATTATTATTATTTTTATTATTATTATCTACTATTATAAAATTAAATTTATTATTATTATATATTATATATATATATATTATATATATATTTTTGTTTAAAAAGAAACAAAATAATAAAAAATATATATTAAAATTATATATTTTAAATTTATTATTATTTATTATTTTTTTTTTTTTTTTTTTTGGTTTTTTTTTTTACCCTTATTATTTTAATCATTTCATTTTTTATATAAAAAATATATATAATATTATATATATTAAATATATATATATATTAATATAAAAATATATTTAAATATATAATATTTTATATATATATTATATTATAAATTTTTATATTTTAAAATATTATGTTTGTATTATATATATATATATATATATAATATTATATTTTATTTTTTATAATATAAATATATATTATATATAAAATATATAATATATATAATATATATATATATTTATATATAATATAATCTCATCATCATCAAGGGCAAACGCCGCGGGGCGCATGCCGCATCCCCCTTCCTTCAGCCACGAGGATCCTCGAGGGAGTCTCCAGGCGGCACACGCCCATCTCTAATTCCTCGGACGGGTCTCGTCGAGTCCCCAACCTGTCCCTGCGTCCCACAGGTCTCCTCCCCCGGGTTGTCTCGCAGAGAGACAACCAGGGCAGGGTCGCCTAGGGAGGCGAGTGGGGGCCTATAGCCTGTTTTGGCGATCCCGGATTATGAAAGAACAGGTCCCTCCAGTCTCACGGTGCAACCCCCGGTTGGACACGTGGCCCTGCAACTGTCCCCCATGATCCGCCAAAGGGATTTGTTAAAAAAAGGCTAAAGGCGAAATTTAAAGGGCACGGGATAGCTTTCAGGTTTCGCTTCCATAGAGCAAAACTGAATATAAAGCCTTGAAGACACGCAGCTTGGCCCTTTCTGCTAGGTCCCGAATCTCCAAACGCTCTTGTTGATCATTTCATGGCCCTGTTCCCAGACCAACCGTCTACGACTTCCGGGTCTGAAAACCCAGAGTTGGACTACGTACAAGGTATAAAATTTTCTGTGACTTCAACCCCTCGCCGCAAGCTGTCGCTGAAGGGGTTCCCCCTAACGGGCCCCCCAAAGCCTGAATCTTGGTTTTGGTCCAGGAGCCCTCTACTAGGGGCTTCGCCTCATTGCTAATGCATAAAGAGCCGCCAAAAGGGTCCCCAAAACTCAGATGGGAGGCAACTTCGTCGCAAAGTCAAGGCCCGAGATTTAAATATTGCCTAGTGTTGTCCGCCGACTTGCTAGTACTCGCCCATTTCCATCCATAAGTGTTGAAAAGTGTGGGTGAAAGGGACACACCCTCCCTCACCCTAAATTAAAACGGGAAGAATTTTCGACATCCCCCCACACTTTACACACTTTCAGTACCAGTATGAGGCTTGCTATCGGGCCCAATAATCTTGTGGGAATTCCCTGACCTCGGGATCTCCCATAGCGTTCCCGATGCCCAGTAAACCCCTTTGAGGTCGAGAGCTGCGAGAAACCCCACCCCCAAACTCACGAGGGCTTTTCCACAATTACCGAAGCGTATATAGGGTCTTTTGTGGCTTGCCAGGAGAAAATCCGACTGCTTGGGTCTCTGGTCCCTCAGTGGGTGGTTGCGGACCTTTTCAGAAGAAGTGGGAGAAACCTTGCCGGGTATGCTGAGCAGTGAAATGCCACGGTTTTTGCTACAGCCCTCGACCCCCTTTTCCCCCTTCCAAGGGGTGCCCCACGCCCCCACGGGGCAGGGGGGAAAGATACCCGACTGCCAAAAGGCAGTCGGCTGTTGCGGCCCGAGCCATAGGTTTCCCCCCCCCTTTACAGTTTCCCGGGAATTTACATATGCCTGCAGCTTCCCCCTCTTCACTTGAAAAACGCCAGCCTAACCTCTGTTTGGGAGGAGGTTTCCCCGCTGATGGTGGTCCCGGGCCCGGGACTGCGACATCGCTTGCATCCAAAAACAAATTTGGGGTTTCCCCCTGGGACAACTGTTCAAAAAAACTCACCCCAAAGTTCACGAACCCCAACTGATCGAATGATCCGTTTCACCCCCTCGGGCTGCAGTCACGTGAGGAGGGCTTTGGGTTCGTTTTCTCAGGGCTTGGTAGGCAGGGCGAAGGTCATTTACCAAGAATGGTTAACCTCCTCAGCAGATTCTGATAGATGTTCCTTGTCCCTTCTCACAGTGTCCGAGCCCTACGCACCCGGAAAGTCGCAAGACTTGATTCCCATTCAGCCGAGCCTTTCGACACCTTCATGGCCCCTAATGTCTCCAGGGAGAGGTATTCTGCCCTTTTCCTTGGGCTACGCAATGGGTCCTGGTCTTCGAGTGTTTCGCGCTTAAGGACTCCCCCAGGCAACGGGCCATCAGGTTTTCTGTTTCTGTGAATGGTAGAGACTCCGTGGGGAACCCACGGGCAATCCTCCTCCTTAGTCTGTCCAAGTGAAACACCTTGGGTGGCCACTGGAGGGGCGGGGGGTTTTAAAATGGGCCCCCAGGGTACCACAAGCCCCCCAGGGGGGGCCACAGACTCAGCATCGGGGAAACCCTGCATTCTGGGGATCCCATCGCGGCTGACAAGATTGGGCGTCTCCTTGGCCACATTACCCTACCTGTCCCAAGTCCCCGCTGCGGTTGGAGCCTGGGACCAGGGCCAGAATCCCCATTTTTTTGGGGCCTAGCAAAGTCCCGGAGAAGGAGGGTATTCCGCTGCTGGATCAGCTCCCCAGCCATGGGGGCCGACAGACATCTCGAGCCACTCGGGGCCAGCCGGGAACCGCATTTAAGTTACCCAAACAAAGCGAATGTCTCGCCGGGGGGAATCGTCTGCCCCAGATGCTTTGGCGAGAACGCCTCTTTTACGTGGTTTTTTAACTCGGTAGGGGCTAACAGCAATAAAGACAAGAAGCCAAAAACATGTTCAGTCCCCAATGCCATATACGCTCATCAACCCGGGGTCACCTCGCTACCGGGGGTGAAATCGACTGGAGATGGTTGGCTACACCCGGAGGTGGGGGACCTGCTCGCCTGACCAGTATAGGTAACCCCCCACTGATCGTGCCGCTACCAGTTTTCTCACCTCTGAGAGGGCACCCCCAAATCCAGTCCTTTAATTCCCGTGATAGCAAGGTAACCGTCATCCCGCCGCAAGGACCCCATTTCCAAGCGCCACCCCGGAAAGCACGCCTGAGGTTAAACCCCGGGGGGTCACTCCGCCCCCGCCAACACAGCCCAATAAAGGGGGTCGGCAGGGTGTGGGGCCGCCACCCTGTGGGGTTTCCGGGGCTTTCCCCCCAAGCTTCATGGGGGTTTTGGGGCCTGCCCGGGGCGCAGGCGGGGAGAAATCTCGTTCCAAACCTGCACCCCCAAAATTTGCCTCCCACGGGACCCCCAGCCCCTTACTTGCTGGGTGGGAGGGACAGCATATCGATATATATATTGATTATATTACACATAATATTTAAATTAATATATATATATATTATAATTTTATATATTATATGGTATATATATATATTTATATATAATATAATATATTTTAAAATATTATAATATATTTATTTATTTGGGTGTTGTGTGTGTGTGTGTTGTGGTGTGTGTGTTGTGTGTGTGTGTTTGTTTTTGTGTGTGTGTACATATATA
>NC_051428.1:30299505-30304505 GCF_015228065.2 Penaeus monodon | reverse complement strand
ACACACTGGCAATAATAAGCATGATTAACCTTTAATTAATCAAAGAATCTCGATACTCTTTTAAAATTGTGTGTGTGTGTGTCCCCATACTTAGTCTAAATCCTAGACTAAAATAAACTGGAGATGTATCACTTTCGGTGTCATTTGAGTGTATATATATTTACATGTGTGTGCGTGTATGTGTGTGTGTGTGTGTGTGTGTATATATATATATATATATATATATATATATATAATTTATATAATATATATAAAATATAATATATATATAAAGGCAGGCAAGTCCCGTCGTGTGTGTGTGTGTGTGTGTGGCGTGTGTGGTGTGTGTGTGTGTTGTGTGTGTGTGTGTGTGTGTGTGTGTGTGTGTGTGTATACCACACACACACACTCACACACACACGCACACACACACACACACACACACACACACACACACACAATCAAAACACACACATATATACACATACACATACACACACAACAACACACACACACACACCCCAGTACACACACACACACACACACAAAAGAAACCGAAAGTGGGTACATGTATCTCCAATTAATTTTTAGTCTTGGATTTAGTCTAAGTATAGGAAATATGTGCGTGTATTTTAGAAATATGATAGTCTTTTTTATCTGCAAATTGCAAACTAGCACTAATTTGGTAACACTAATATATTTCTCATAATTTTCGATTGCAGAGATATTCTTCCCTTACATACCGCACATTCGCATTATATGCAATCAATTTAATAAAGAAATTTGATATTCAAGGGTGGATTATTCCTCTCATAAGTTAGCTCTGTTATAAATGGAGGTTGTAGAAGCTTCAAGGAAACAATGTTGCAGTATTCCGTGATGGATTTTATTAAATTATCTTTTTAAACGGCAATGCGATATATATGTGCGCGTGCGCACAGACATACACACACACACACACACACACACACACACACACACACAATCATACACGCACACATATGCATATATATATTTTATATATATAATATATATATATATATATATATATATATATATATATTAATATATATATATATATATATATATATATATATATATATATATATGAGTGTGTGTGTGTGTGTGCGTGTGTGTGTGTGTGTGTGTGTGTGTATGTGTGTATAAACCTTTGCACATATAATATAAGGACAATGAGAACTGAATCCGACTTACTGGTATTACTTGAGGAACTCGCTTGCATTAAATGGGATGTTGTAGGACTCTATGACTAGAAGACTAGGCGAAGAATAGATAATACTAAATGATGGACACGTGCTCTGTTGGAGAGGTAAACCCCAGGGTAGCAAGCAGGAATTAGGGGTAAGTTTCTTAATTCACAATCGTTTAGAAAAGACTATCGTGGAATTCTATAGCATAAGTGATATAGTGGCTTCAGCAACAATAAAACTAAACAATAGGTACAACTTAAAGATTTTTAAAAGTCTATGCTCCAACCTGCAGTCACAGTGATGAAGATAGAGAGAGCTTCTTGAAGATGTTAATTTAGCCAGCGAGAGAGTAGAAACCCATTTCGCAATAATTATGGGAGATTTTAATGTAAAAATAGGTAAAAAGACAGGAAAAAGCATTGTGGGGAATCACAGGCACTAGGAATGAGAAGGGACAAATGCTAATTGATACATTCTTCGAAAAAAGGCTAGAGCAGAAGTGGACATCAAAAGCGAAATTGACTTCATAATTTCAAATAGGCGTGATATAGTAAAAAAAATGTGGAAGTTATTAATAAAGTTAATGTTGGTAGCGACCATAGAATGGTCAGAGGCCAAATGAAATTACACCTCAGAAGGGAAAGGAATAAACTCATACTAAAACCGCAGCCAAATTTAGCTAACATGAAGACCTGAGCGACAGAATTTAATCTTAACATCCAAAACAGATATTCAGCGACGAAGATCAACAAACAGTTCAGTGACATAATAAAGGAAGCTGCACTTGAAGTAGGCGGTAAGAATGACAAGCAAGGATCCGGCAAGCTCTCAGTAAAACTAAAAAGCTTATGCAAAAATGTAGGGTCATGAAAGTATCGTCAAACAGGGACAAACTACAATTAGCTGAACAAAGACTATAAATAAAAAGAAGAGAGAAGATGTACGGAAATACAATACTCAAATAATAAATGAAACAGTGATCTCAGGTACTAGCATGGAAACAGCTAAAAGGAAACTCAAAATGAGGAGAAATAAAATGTATGCAATAAAGAAACCAGACTGAGAAGTGACATATAATAAGAATGAAATTATAAAACTAGTGGAAGACATTTACAGGATCTATACAACTCAAAGAACAGCCACGGGTAGAAGCGAACGCGGTAACTAGGACGTACCTAACATCACAACAGATGAAATAAAAAGACCGCTTAAAAGCATGAAGAGAGGGAAAACACAAGGCGAACACGGAATTAGGAGGAGAAATTGCAACAGCGAAACTAGCCAAATGCCTTCTCAACGCAAAAACTCCGAAAGCCTGGAAAAATGCAACAATTATTTTGATACATAAAAAGGGGAATAGAAAGGATCTAAAAAGAAAAAAATAAATAAAATACCGACCCACAAGCCTCCTTTCAGTTACTTACAAACTGTTCACAAAAGTCATCACAACTCGCATCTCTAATAGTCTGGATTCTAACCAGCCAAGAGAACAGGTATGCTTCCGAAGTGGATTCTCAACAACAGACCACATCCACATGCTCACCCAAATATGAGAAAAATAAGCGAATATAGAAAACCTGTGTATGGCATTCATCGATTACGAAAAGGCATTTGACTCTGTACAAATCCAGCAGTACTAGAAGCCTATTCGAAGACGTAGTAGAGGAGGTATATTGTAAAATATTGGAGATATATACGAAGATGGGACAGCAACCATCAAGCCCACACGGAAACCAGTAAAATACCAATTAAAAATGTGTTAGACGGGGCGAAAACCATCTCACCAAAACTGTTTACAGCTTGCCTTGAGGAAATATTCAAGAAGCTAGAATAGAACGGAAAGGGTATCAAAATAGGAGACGAATATCTAAACTATCTAAGATTTGCAGATGATATTGTTCTCTTCAGTGAATCTACAAACGAAATGCAACAACCAATAAACTATCTGAATAGAGAAAGTCTAAAAGTCAGACTTAGGATAAACAAGAAAAAAACTAAGATATTGTTCAACAGTAGAGTTAAATTCGAACACATACATGCACAAGGCGAAGCGCTAGAAGTAGTGGACAAGTATATACTCATATACCTAGGACAACTCGTACAGACAAACACATCTAGGGAAGAATTAGCGAGCATCATTAGTTGGGGGCCTACGGCAGACAACATAGTATCTAAGAGACTCTTTTTCTTATGTTAAAAGAAAAGTCTCCCAGTTATGACCTATGGATCAGAAACATGGACTACAACCAAATTAAACACACGTACATATGCATATGTAAATATATATCCATATCTATATCTATATCTATGTATATATATTTATATAAAGTAATATATATATAAGATATATAGTATATATTATATATATTATATATATATATATATATATATATTATATATATATATATATTATATATATATATATATTATATATATATATATATATATTTATATATATATATACATATTTACATGTCTTCCCAGTTCTGACCTATGGATCAGAAACGTGGACTACAACTAAATTACTGGACAGGAAAATATAAGTGCCCAGAGAGGGATGGAGACGATTGATTCTGGGAATTAGATCGAGATTGGATGAGGGTAACATGGATCAGGGAACAACAAAAGTGGAAGATATACTTTAGGAGCATCAAAAAAAAAAATGGCAATGGGCAGGTCATATATGTCGGAGACAGGACGAACAGATGGACAAGAGAGTAACAGACTGGATTATAGTTAACATAAAGACGCCAAGGACCAGACCAATGACAAGATGAAGTGACGAAATAACGAAATCTGGAGGCCAAGACTGGAAACAAAAAACGCAAGACAAGGTTGGAAAAGACGGGAGAGGCCTACATCCTGTTGTGGATTTATTCAGGATGATTATGATGATGATGGTATATATATATATATTATAAAATATATATATTATATATATATATATATATATATATATATACCTATCAATCTATCTACCTATCCCTCTATCATTCTACTTCTCCCTGTTTCTCTTCTCTCTTCTCTCTCTCTCTCTCTCTCTCCTCTCTCTCTCTCTCTCCTCTCTCTCTCTCTCTCTCTCTCCTCTCTCTCTCTCTCTCTTTCTATGTATATGTGGATAGTATATATTTTTTTATTTGTATGCATGCCTGCATCTTCTTTGATAGATAATTTTATGCATTTTTTTCGATGAATGTAACATTCAAAAGATCCAGTTTATTTCTTCGTGTAATTACAGACTACGTGGTAATCCAAGAGAAATCCATTTTCATTTAGCGCTTGCGCTTCAGCCCTGCAGTATTCCTCTGCCTGAAATTACGGTTCATCTCATAAGGAAGTATGTTAGTTCAAGGGTGCTTGTCAAAGCATTCTGTTGGGCGTGAAAGGGAATCATTAATAATTGCCGTTGATTGTGTACTTGTTTATTACAACATTACGAAGATTAATAGTAGAATTTTTTTTTGTTATAAATGTATGGAATCCGCAAAAATTGTTAGATCATTCTATGGGAAAGATTATATCACAACATATGTAATTTAAAGATTTTCGACGGCCATTTTGAAGGGGATGGTCTAAAAATATCAGCGTAGTACATTCTTCTACTTGAGCTAAGTAATTTTCTTTTTTCTTTTTTTTTTACTTGTATCGAATTCTGATCAGGGCATGGGGATCATGCAGGCCAAGACTGTAATGTGGAATTACATAATTAATCCTTATTACTATAAGTTACCTAGGTATAGGGTAATATTTCACCATATTTGATGTTATGCAGCTTATTTCTAGGATTAATTTTTTAAAAATCCAGATAAA
>NC_051428.1:30286816-30299405 GCF_015228065.2 Penaeus monodon | reverse complement strand
AAATAAAAAAAAAATAAAATTAAAAATTTAAAAAAAAAAAAAAAAAAAAAAGTTTTATATTATAATTTTTTAAAATATAAATTATAATACAATTTTAATTTTAAAATTAAAATAATAAATAATAAAAAAATTTTCTTTTTTAAAAAAAATTTTAAAAAAAAAGGGGGAAAATGGGCCTTTTTTCCAAATTTTTTTTTTTTGGGAAGGGGGCAGCCGTGGACCTCCCCACCATCCTTCGCCACTAAACCTTTTTCGCTTTTTTTTCCACGTCCCCATCGACAGCCCGCAAATATCTTTGTATTGTCGCTCAGTTTTGTCTTTGGTTTCCCCTCTTCCTTGGCTTCCTATCCCCATCCCGTCAGAAAAGTCTTTCTCAATACTTTTTACTTCTCATCACATGACCAAAAACTTTAATTTCCCTCCTGTTCAAGATGTCCAACACCCGGGTCTTTACAATTTTTTTTTTCCCAACTAATCATTCGTTTTTTTCTTTGACTAATCGCAGTACTCGTCTGTAACACCACATTTCAAAAACTATTGATCTTTTTCTTGTCTATTTACTTCGCACCCAAACCCCCTCAGAACCATATATGCAAATTGGGAAAAAAACAATGAGTTCAAAAACCTCAGTTTTGTCCGTAAGGAATGCTTGGGTCTTCCAGATGTTATTGAGAAATTGTGGCATTTTGGCAATGGCAATCTTCTTTTTTCTCCGGGAATCATCATTGTTTTTAGTTAAAACAGCCCCAAGAAAAGTGAACTCTTTCACATTTTCAAAATCACCCCATTGATTGTAAACATGTTATATTTTTCTTTGCCGGATTTTGAACTCATATTTTAGTTTTTTTGGATAAGAAAAAAAAGCCAGCCTTTTCGCTTGCTTTTTCTAATTTTATTAGTAGTTGTTGTATTTCAGTGATACGCGGAAATAAAAAAACTATATATCGACGTACCTCACATTGAATTTTTTGTATCCTCCAACATCCACAGTTCCTTAAAAAATTCTCTAGAGCACCCCATAATTTTTTCGGGGAATTATGTTAAGAGGTGCGGAGAACAAATGCAAAACCCTGTCGCACTCCTTGTTTGATTTGAACCATTTGTTAAACCCCATAAGTGGTTCTTACAGCAGCTTTTGTTGGTCATACAGGGTTTTAAGGGAGATGTGTTTTGGAAATTTCATATTTTTATGTTTTTCTAGAGGATATCGTGATAACAGTATCAAAAGTTTTTCACATAATCTAAACACAGGTATAGGCTTTTTGAGTTCTCTTTTTTTCTCTATGACAATTTTAGTTTTTAGAATCTGGTTTCGGACCTTTTCAGGGCGAAAACCTGCTTGTTCGTCTGAAATTTTCCCTTTAACTTCACTTCTTTCTTTCAGAATAATTTTCAAAAAAAAATTTTGCTGCGGATTTATTAATGCAATTGTCCTTTTATTTTTGCATTGGAGTGCGTCACCTTTTTGGGTATGGGAGAAAGATTGATTTTACCCAGTCTTCTGGCCCACTTCTTTTTCCCAAATTTTTTTGTACAGATTTGTAGAAAAGTTTCAACATTTCCCCAGCTTTCTTAATTAGTTCTGCTGTTATTTCATCTATCGGGGCTCTTTTTATTTTTTATTTCAGGGCTTTTATAACTTCGTCTAGATGGCGGTGGTTCATCTTCGTTGCATTGGAAATTTAATGTTTTGTTAGATCTTTATTCTTTTTGTATGGGTTGGAAACAAATTTTGTTCCATCTATCTTTCTTTTTTTCCATCACATAAAAAGTCCATCTTCAGTTTTGATAGTGTCCATTGGGTTTAAATTTTCGTGTGATGTTTCGTACCCCTTTGGGTAGAGTTTTTTAGTTGTCTTAAAGGGGATAGAACAGTTTTCAATTTTCTGGCAAGTTTTTTTAAAATTTTTCCTTATTTTGTCGCAATAATTTTGATTTTTGTATTTTGGTTTTTGCAAATTACTTTTTCAACTGGATTATTGATACCCTTTGTTTTAGGCTTTCTTCTTGTTCAAATTTCACTTTTGGTTTTTTTCAGAATCCAGGGGGAATTTGTCTTTTTTCTTTTTGGCGATAGTTTCTTAGGAGTGCCCCAGCGAGTTCTTTTTTCTTCCCATAATCTTTTGGTTTTTTTATCATTTTCACATTGATGAGTATTTCAAATTTTTGACACTGTAATTCTGAAATTGTTTATCAAGAGTTTTGTAGTCGAGCTTTAGAGGGGGTGTTGGACGCTCCATCTTTTTGAGTTTATTTTAAAGTCGATAGTAGTAGTTGGTGGTCACTTTTTGCAGTCAGCCCCAGGTCTTTTTTTGGCTTTTTTTTAGAACTTTTCCATTTTTGGGTTTCACCCAAAATGTAGTCAATTTTTGGGGTTTGGGGGTTTTTTTTTGTCTGGTGAAAAACCAGGTACAAGTGCTTGGGTGGTGTTGGAAAATGTATTGGCTATAACTAGATTTTTGTACTGCAAAATTCAAAAAACTTTACCTCTTTCATTTTACCCCCAAGGCCGAATTTTTCCACAGGTGCCCTTTTTTAGATCATTGTTTCCACTTTGGCGTTGAGGCTCCATGTTATTTTTACATCTCTTTTAGGGATTGTGTCTAAATTTTTTTGGGAGAGAGTTATTAAAATTTTCCTTTTCTTCATACTTGCAAATTGGTTGGTGCGTAGCATTGTATAATACAAGTTATGAGGTTTTGTTTATTTTGACTTTTAAAAAAGCGTCATTTTTTTGGGGTGTACCCCCAAATTTTGGGATTTGCAGTTTTTTTTTGTGAAATCTAGAAAAATCCGGACAAATTTCCCTTCTTCTTTTTTCCCGAAAAAAGAATGTCTTGTTTTCTTTAGTTTTTAACTTCCATTTACTTTTCCAATTGGTCCCACTTATTCCCAGTATTTGAATGTTGTTCTATCCATTTCGTTAAGACGTATGTAATTTTCCCCTCTCTTTCATTTTCCCTTCGTTCCCCCCGTTCCCATTTTTTTTTAAAGTGTTTTTTAATTTGGGCAGTTTTTTTTATTTCTTGTCTTCCGATGCATGTTTAACTTGGGGAGCCTGGTTGCCCCACGATAACGGCCCCTTTTTTTAAACCCAGCGCGGGGGATGTGGTTTGAATTATCATTTCTGTATTTAATCATTGGGTAGAGGGGTTTTCAGGGAAAAAAAAAGTTAGGGAATCCCTCAGGGCCCTTCCAACTCGCAGTCTCCAACAAAATAGGAGGAACATCTCGGCCCCCTTTAAAAAAAGTTACACTGTAATACGCCAGACATTTATTTGGGGGAAACCAGTAATCAATAGAACGAAGGTGGTTTCCCAAATCCACTGCCCCCTGCTCCCACATTTCACCGCAACCCCCGGTAAGGAGCAATGGGTGCTATCCTTGTTTAAGGGAACCCCAGGGTCGTTTATTTTCTTACTCAGGACAAATATATATATATCTATTATATATATATATAATAATATATATAATTTTATATAATTATGTGTGTGTGTGTGTGTGGGGGTGGGTGTTTGTTTTGGTGTGTGGGTGTGTTTGATCACACCACACAACATACGTGGATATATATATATATATATATTATATATAAATATATATATATAATTATATAAATTATTATATACATATTATATATATATTTTGTATATACCTAAATAGGTTATATATATATATATTATATAATAAAATAATTATATTTAATTTAAAATGTATATATTGATATATATACAACATGCTGTATGTATGATTACATTATGACACTATATTCTATTTGTTCTTTTAATCCTCACCCTTTCCGTTTTCTCCTACTTTCCTAAGCGGCGACGCGCAAAAAGGCAGGCGTCCGCGTCCTCCCGCATTAAAAAAGGGGGCCCCCCGGAGGCGTCCACGCCCGGCGAGATTCAAAGTGGGCTGCCCGGGGGCTGCTCCAGTGGGCTGCGCTTGTGTACGAGACCCCTTCCCGCTTCCTGCTTCTCCCCCCCGGCGGAGCTGTGGATACAGATTGTCTTCCGTTAATTTTTTCTTTCATTCTTCGTTTGATGTTACTGGCGACGGGGTGGGGGGGTTAAAGGTCACTGACTAGTGCAGCGATATTTAGACATTTTTGTTGTATAAGCTTTGATAAAGCTTTTTTTTTCTTTTTACCTGGTTTTTTTTTTTAGGGAAAAGGGATTCATTTCCTTATTAATGAAGTGGGGCCTTTCACGAGTGTCTTTGGGAAAAAGGAATTGAGTATAATTCAGTTATTACCTTTATTAGTCGTAGTATTAAAGAACATTTAATTCGTATTATTATTTATATTTTATTTTTAACAACAAAAAACACAACACCAAAACACTTACAACACCAAAAATTTTAAAACACACACACCACACCAAAAACACAAATATATATATAGATAGATAGTATAATATATTATATATATATAATTATATATATATATAATAATATATATATTACTAATAAATAAATAAATAAAAATATAAATATATATATTATAAAAATTATATATATATATATATTATATATATATATATTTTCATATATATTATATATTTTATATATAATTTTATAATATATATATATATACAATATTTATTATATATATTATTAGTATAATAAAAATTTATATATATATAATATAAAATATATATATATATTATATATATTTTTAATATATATTATATTATATATAAAATAATATTGTGTGTGTGTTGTTATATATATATAAATATATATACCAAAGTGTGTTTTGTATATTATATATTTATATATAATTATATATATAATATATATATATATATAATTAATATATATATATTATATATATTGTTTATATACATATAAAAATTTATGGTATAATTAACCGCAGTTTTATAGCAATATATATATTATAATATAAATACAATATAATTTATTATAAAAATTTTAATTTTAATATAAAAATTATATATTTATATATTTTAAATAATTATTTTAAGTATAATACTGCGTGTAATATACAATAAATCTATTACCCCAATTTATACTATTTTAAAAATTTATTTATAATATATATTAAATAAATATATATATAATATTATGTATTTTATGAAAGGTATGTATGTAATATATATATTTTCATGTATCAAAAAATTAATTATAGATATGAATATAGATGGGGATATTTATTGTATATATATAGTAGATAGAATTGTGTGTGTGTGCGGGGTTTTGGTGTGTGTGGTGTGCGGCCTGTGTGTTAATATTATATTATATTATATATATATATTATAAAATATTAATAATATAAATAATATTATATATTGTAATATTTATTATATTATTATTATATAATATATATATATTATATATATATTAATTATATTATATATTATATATATATATATATATAAAATTATATATAATATATAATAATAATATAAATTATTAAAATTTAATTTATTTTATATATATATATTTATATATATATATATATAATTGAAACAACCAGGCCTCCCCAACCCACACAAAACACACACGCACACACACCAATATTTTCTATCTATATATAACATATAAATATACCTATCAAATTCATATTTTTAAACTAAAATTTATGTATACATAGAAATATATATATAAACATACATACATAATACATAAACATAATATATTAATTATATATATATATATATATATATATAAAATATATTATATATATAATAATATTATATGAATTATATACTGCATGTATAAATACATATATTTTATACATATTTTATTTTATATATATATATATATATTATATATATTTTAAATATATAATATATATATTATATAACAACCCACTTGGGTATATATTTTTTAAAATTTAATAACAACACACACACAATATATATATTTTAATATTATAATATATATATATTAATAATATATAATATATATTATATATAATTTTAACACAACAACAAACAAAATTTTGCGTATATATATATATATATATTTTAATAATAAAATATTATATTTTTATATATATACATATTATTTATATATTAATATATTATATTTTAAAATATTTTTAATTACATATATATATATATTATATATAATATATATATATCAATAAAATATATATTATATATATTATATATATTATATTTATTATATATTATTTTATACATATATATTATATATATTATATATATATATTTATAATATATTTAAAATATATATATATATTATTATTATATATTATATTCATTTTATATTTATTTATTTTTTATTTCATTATTAAAAATATTATATAATATTATATAAAATATATTAATATTTTAATATTATATCATCATCTATATATAATATGTGGTGGGGTGGTGTGTGTTTTGTGTACGTGTGTGGTGGTAAGGTTTTGTGTGTGTGTGGGGTTTTTGTTGAAAATAAATAATAAATAAGTAAATACGAATGATAATAATGTTCTTTAATACTACGACTAATAAAGGTAATAACTGAATTATACTCAATTCTCTATTTACCAAGACAGCTCGTGTAAGGTCACTTCATGTAATAAGGAATGACATCCCTTTTCCCTAAAACAAAAACCACGGTACAAAAGAAAAATAAGCTTTATCGAAGCTATATGACAACAAAAATGTCTAAATATCGCTGCACTAGTCAGTGACCTTTTAACCCCCCCACCCCGTCGCCAGTAACATCAAACGAAGAATGAAAGAAAAAATTAACGGAAGACAATCTGTATCCACAGCATCGCTGGGAAGGGAAGCGGGAAGCGGAAGGGTCTGTACACAAGCGCAGCGCCACTGGAGAGCCCCCGGGCAGCCGCATTTTTGAATCTCGTCGGGCGTGGACGCCTCCGGTGGCCCTTTTTTAAATGCGGGAAGGACGCGGACCCCTGCCTCTTGCGCGCCCGCTCCGGTTGGAAAGCTAAGGGAGAAACTGGAAAAGGGGTAGAGATATAGAAAAGACTGATAGAATAACGTGTACATGATGTAAGATAATACGCATTTGTATATAAATCAATATATACATATATATAATTATATATATATATATAATATATATATATATATATATATATATACCCAAACATATAATATTTTTCTACATAAATATATTAAAAATTGTTATAATTATATATATAAAAATATTATTTTAATATTATATATATATTTTTATATATATATATATGCACGTATGTGGGTGTGGGACCCCCCACACCCCCCCCACACACACCCAAAACCACACCCACACACACACCCAACATATAATAATATTATAAATTATATATAAAATATTTTATATATTATATATTATTTGTCCTGAGTAAGACAATAAACTGCACCGGGGTTCCCCTTTGAACGGGATAGCCCCTTTTAGCTCCCTATACCAGGGTTGCGGTAAAAACTGTCGGCAGCGGGGCTGGATTTGGTAAAAAACCCCTTTTCAGTTCTATTGATTTGGTTTCACCAAAAAATGTCTGGGTTTACAGTGAAACGTTTAAAGGGGCAGAGAAGTTCCCCCTAGTTTAGTTGGAGATGCTTGAAAAGGGCCTGGGGGTTTCCACTCAACTTTTTTTCTCCTGCAAACCCTACACCAATGATTAAATCGAAATGAAAAAATTAAAAACCACATCCCCGTCGGTGGGTTATAAAGGGGGCGCGTTAGCCCGTGGGCAACCCGGGGCTAACAATGTTAAACAGCACTGGAAGAAAAGAAATAAAGAAAACATGCCCAAATTAAGAAACACATTAAAAATCGGAACGTGGAACGAAAGGGAAAAAATGAAAGAGATGGGAAAAATTACTACTGTCTGAACGAAATGGATAGATCAACATTCAAAATACTGGAAAAAGTGAGCCCAAATTGGAAAAGTATGGAAGTTTCAAAACTAAAGAAAAACAAGACAGTTTTTTTTTCTGGAAAAAAAAAGGGAATTTATAGTCCGGAGTTGCTAGTTCTCACAAAAAAAAAACTGCAAAGCATAATTGGGTACACCCCAATAATGACGCTTTTTTAAAAAAGCAGAATCAAGCAAACCTCAAAAATTAGATTATACAATGCACGCCCCAAAACCAATTTTGAAGTGAGAAAAAATGGAAAATTTTAATAACTTCCCAAAGATACTTTAGACACAACCCTAACAGAGATGTAAAAAAATATGGAGACCTAAACCCCCAAAGTAGGAAAAAAATGATCTAAAAAATGACACCTGTGGAAAATTGGGCCTTGGAGATAAAAATAAAAAGAGGTAAAGATTTTATTAAATTCTGCAGTACAAATAATCTATTTAAGCCAAAACATTTTTTCCCAACCCCACCCAAGAATTGTACACGTGGTTTCACCAGACAAAAGAACACGAAAACCAATTGACTACTTGTGCTGAACCAAAAAGGAAAAGTTGCATAAAAAATGCCAAAACAAACCTGGGGGGTGACTGCAACAGTGACCCCCAAAATACAATACGATTTTAAAATAAGACTCAAAAGATGGAGCGTCCAACACCACCTCAAAAGCCGACTAAAAACTCTTGATAAAAATTACAGAATTACATTTCAAACAAATTTGAAATACTCTAAAATGTGAAGATTAAAACACCAAATGAGTTTGGGGGAAAGGGAAAAAAACTCCTGCGAGCACTCCCAAGAAACTATCGCCAAAAAAAAAAAAAGAAAAATTTCCCCCCTGGATATCTGAAAAAAACACAAAGTGAAATTGAAAAAAAGGAAGATCCCTTTAAAATAAAAGGGGTATCAAAATCCAGTTGAAAAAAGTAATTTGCAAAAAACCAAAATAAAAAAATCAAAGTTTATTGCGAAAAGGGAAAGGAAAATATTTAAGAACATTGCCAGAGAATTAAAAAACTGTTCTATCAAAAAGAAATAAAGAATCTACCAGGAGTACGGGAAACATCACACGAAAATTTAAACCTACAATGGCACTATCAAAACTGAAGATGGACTTGTTTATGTGATGGAAAAAAAAATCAAAGATAGTGAATCAAAATTGTTCCAACCTATACAAAAAGAAAAAGTCTAACAAAAACATTAATTAGACTCAAAGACAACGAAGATGAAACCACCGCCACTGCTGACGGGAAATTATAAAAGCCAAAAAAAGAAGAAAAGAAAAGGCCCCGGGGAAAAGATGAAATAAAAGCAGAACTAATTAAGAATGCGGGGGAAAATGTGAATACTTTTTTCTACAAAACTCTGTACAAAATATGGAATAAAAGAAGATGGCCAGAAGATGGTAAAATCAATCTTTTTTTCCCCCCACCCAAAAAGGTGGGGCGACTCCAATGCAACAATAATGGGGAAATTTCTTTTAAAAAGTCACGCAGCAAAAATTTTTTTTGAAAATTATTGCTGAAAGAATGAAGTTTTAAGTTTAAGGGAAAATTGCAGCGAACAAGCAGGTTTTCGCCTGGAAAAGGTACCAAAACCGATTTTAAATCTAAAATTGTCATAGAGAAAAAACAGGAACATCAAAAAGACCTAACCTGTGTTTACGATTATGTGAAAGCTTTTTTATACTGTTTTCACGATATCCTCTAGAAAAACATGAACGTATGAAGTTTCCAAAACCATCACCAATAATAAAAAGTTTAAACCCAAAAAAAGCTGCTGTAAGAACCACTTATGGGTTAACAGAAAGGTTTTGAAGTCAAACAAGGAGTGCGACGGGTTGCTTCTGTCTCGCACCCCTTTAACATATATTCTGAAAAAAAATTTGAGAGGTCTTTTAAGAATTTTGAAGGAAACTGGGGGGATGTTGGGGGAACAAAAATATCAAATGTTGAGGTTACTCGATGATATAGTTTTTATTGCCCCAGTTCACGAATCAACAAAACTAATAAAGTTAGAGAAGGGAAGCGAAAAAGGGTGGGGTTGTTTCTTTTAAAGCCAAAAAAAATAAGATCATAAGATTCAAAGATAAAACCCGGGAAGAAAAATGTGAACAGTTACAAACAAAGGAAAAGATTTTAGAAAATGTGAAAGATTCACTTTTCTTGGGCTTTTTCTAATAATATGATATTTCCCCGGGGATAAAAAGAAAGGAATTTCCATTGCCCAAAAAAGCCACAATTGCTCTCAAAAACTCTGGAAAAACCGAAGCATTACCTTACGGGGCAAAGCTGAGGTTATTGAACTCATTAGTTTTCCCCAAATTTCATCATATGGTTTTTTTTTTGATGGGGTGCTGAAGTAAATAGACAAGAAAAAGATCAATAGTTTTTTAAAAAGTGGGTTCAGACGAGTACTGCGGGATTAGCTGGACAGAGAAGAAGACGAATGATGAAGTGCTGAGAAAAAAAAAAATTGTAAAGACCGGCTGTTTGGACACTGAACAGGAGGAAATTAAAATTTTTTTGGGATGTGATGAGAAGTAAAAAAATATTGAGAAAGACTTTCTGACAGGGAGGTGATTGAAGCAGAGGGGGAGGGAAAAACCAAAGACAAGATGAGCGACAATATCAAAGAAAAATTTGGGGGGGCATGGTACAAATGGAAAGAAAAAGCGTTTAAAAAACGATTTAGTGGCGAAGGATGGTGGAGAGGTCCACGGCGCTCAAAATGGGGATTCCGTTATTGATGATATATAAATATTTTTATTATGTATATATTTTTGTATGTATACTTATACTAATTAATATTTATCTTTTCTATATTTACTATTTATAGTTAATATTTTATAGAATATCTTTGTATTTTATATATATATATATATATTTATTAAAATTTTATTAAGGGATGTATATATATATATATATATATATATTATATTATATATATTTATATATTATGTATGTAATCTGTGTAATATGTATAGTATAAACGGATATCGGTACACCACCCCACACACACACACTAATACAGAGGGGCATGGAGTAGGGTTTTTGAGTAAAAACACCTTTTTGAAAATTTGGAAACAGGCGCAATGGGTTGGGCGACTCCCTTTATCTCCCCTTTCTCTTGGGTGACTTCACTGCGAGAGTGGGGGACTTTTAATTTCTATTGGGCCTCATACCCTTTAGTTTTGGGTTGGGAAAAATGAAGCAATTCCAAAAGGCCCGCAGAGGGCAGCACCTTGCCCACCCAACATTCTTTGTCTCCTGAAGATATTCTGTTAAACATGGATCAGCTGGATTTGGCCTGGTCAGACGATCCTCACTCAAAATAGTCCTCATCACCCGCTCATTTATAACGCAGAAATCGTACAGACCCTCCTTGTGTGCTTTAAGTGCAGCCCAAAAAGTTTTTTCGATGAACAGGGAAAAAATATTGGAATTTCCATGAGCGGAATGTCTTGTCCAGACCTGTAGAAACAGTTCGCAGACATCTTTGGAAAGGAACTCAGCAGCATAGCACCCAGTGTTACAGTTACCGAAAGATGGGAGCACCTTCGTACAGTTATCCACCGTTGAGCCATGGCCACCTTGGAAAGATGGGTGAAAACCAATAACTGGGGCCTGTCTAACGCTATGAGTCCCGTCATCAGGACCAAGAGGGGTTGCTCTTACTGAGTACAAACGTCAGCCAAATGAGAGGAACCTTCAGATCCTCAGGCCAACAACAAGTTCAACAGACCACTAGGCGTTGTGCAAATGAAAACTGGATGTAGCATAACTAAGAAACACAGTACTCGCTGGCAATATCAGAGGGATGCTTGCAGCACCCCCGCAAAAAACAGAAAACCCAGCCCCTGTGACTCCCCCTTGAAAGCTTGCAAGGATTGGCTTTACCATGTTTTGAAAGGGGACCAGTGTGCTGGGCCAGGATATCGTGAACCCTCCTGAGAGAGAGAGGGGAGAGAGGGGGGAGAGTAGGGAGAGAGAGGAGAGAGGGGGGGGAGAGGAGACAAGGAGCCGGGGGAGCGAGAGAAAAAGGGGGAGGGGAGTGAGTTTAATTAATAATTAAAACATATAATGTATTTATATTATACATATCTTTTAAAATATATATTATAAAATATATATATATATATATATTATGTATATATATATATATATATATATTTTTTTATATATATTATATATATTATATTTTACACACACCACAACACCAAACCCCAAACACAACACCAACACACCCACACCACACACACCCCCACACACACACCAACAACTTATATAAAATATATATATAATTAATATATATATTATATAATTACAATGTAAACATAATACCACACTTTTCCTTTTTTTATAAATTAAATTTTCTGTTTTCCTATTAAACTCTCCTCTTCCTCTCTCTCGCTCTTCTCTCCTTTCCCTTGTTATATATTAATATATTAATTTTATAAAATATATAAAATTTTATATTATTGAATAATTAAAATATATTATATATAATATTATGATTATATATTATAAAAATATATATAGTATATATATATATATGATGTGTTGTGTGTGGGTTTTGTGTTGTGTGTGGTTTTTGTGGTGTGTGTGTGCGTATGTGTGTGTTGGTGTATGTGTGTGTGTGTGTTTTACCTGTGTGTAGTGTCTTTATCTATGAAAACATATCTATATCTGGGGTATATAAATATAAAATATATATATATATATATTTTTTTTTTTTTTTTTTTT
>NC_051428.1:30273935-30276435 GCF_015228065.2 Penaeus monodon | reverse complement strand
TTTTATATATATATAATAAAAAGTAATTATATAAATTTTTGTATGTAGTAGGGTATATACTTACACACACACCACCCCACACAACCCCAAACACACACCCACCCCCACCCCAACAAAAACACACACACACCCACACAACACACACACTCACACCACCCACACACACACAAAAACCCACACACACACACCCACACACTCACACACACACATGTTATATTTATATTTAAAATTTTATAATATATATATATAATATATTTTTAAATTCCCATATATGAACGTATTTGTTTGAAAAAATTTTTGGCCCCGTAGGGAATGAAAATAAATTTTTTCACAAAAAAAAGAGAGGAAAATGAACTTTTCCCGATTTTATCTTCGTAAAGAAAAAAGCTTTCTGACGAAGTTTTTTTAAAAAGGTTTAAAAAATCTCTTGTATTGTAAAGATGTTCATTCTCTTTCCCTCCCTTTTTTTATGTATAGTATAAAATTTAAATATATATATATTATATAAATATATATATTATATATATTATATATAAAAATTAAATTTTTATTTTATATTAATTAAATATATATATATCCCCTTATATATATATATAAAATATATAATTAATTATAAAATATATTATGTTATATATATATTTGTTATATATTATATATATATATTTAATTTATATTATGTTTGTTTGGGTGGGTGTGTGTGTGTGGTGTGTGTGTTTTGGTTTGTGTGTGCGTGTGTGTGGTGTTGTGTGTGTTTGTGTGGGTGTTGTGTGGTCATATAAAATTTTGTAGAGTTGTGGTAGATATATATCCCTATGTGTGTGTGTGTATATATAGGTTTTTAAATTAATATACATATATAAAATATATATATATTATACTTTTAAAATTTCTATTAAAATTATATTATAATATATATTTTGAAAAGGGGAGAGGGGAGGGAGAGAGAAAGAAGCAAGTGAAAATCTATTATATATATATAATATAATATATATATAATATATATATAATATTTTAAAATTTATTTTTTCCCAAAGTCCCCTATCCTAAAACGACTTTGGGCGATCAGGGAAATTTATCCGATGCTCAAAACCACTGGGCCACCGGGGCCTTTTTTATATATGGGTATATATATATATATATTATATATATATTTATCATATAATATTATATAATATTATATATATAAAATTATATTATATTTAAAATATTATATAATATTTTATATATAAAAATTAATATTAGTTGGGTTTAATTGGGTTTATTACATTTGGTTAAAATTTGTTATATTTAGTTTGATGTGTAGATTCCCTATATTTTTTTGTTTTTAAAATTCCCCTTTGAAAAGGAAAGGGCCGGGGGGTTACAATCTCGTTGACCTGAAGCAGGTCAGCAAATATCTAGACGAGAATGGGATCACTCCCAACACACAGCACATACGCCACACCACTACCCCCACACAACATATAATATATGTGTGTGTGTTTTTGTGTTTTCCTTGTATATTTGCATATATATATATATTTTATATATATATAATATATATATATATATATATAATATATATATATATATTTTTGGGGGGGTTTTTTTGGTGTGTGTGGGTGTCGTGGGTGTGTTTTTTTTGGGTGTGTGTATGGGGTTGTGTGTACATATAACACATGTGTGCATGAAAGAGAGAAGGGAAGGCAATCATTTATCCCATTTTTTCTTCTTTTTTCTTTTCTTAATTTTATCAAGTTAAACAATCAGTTACCCAAATAATTTTACAAACAGTCATCACAACTTTTATTTTAGTCATGATTTATTCAAAAAAATGCTGCAAGACAGAAAAATTTTCCCGAAGAGGATGGTTGTGCTAAGTAGAATTAACAAACCCCTGTTTATTTCTGATTAATGCTTCTAAAAAATATCTGCGGTTTAAAAAACATTTTTTTGATACACGCAACGCATACCCAAAACAACACCTTTCATATATAGGGAAAAAACGGAAATCACAAATTTCAGTTTTTTGGACACCCGGGGCGGTTTTCGGCACGTTGTTTACATATTGCCCTTTTCAGTCATGAAAGTGGAAGAGGTTTTGGGGCCAATTAAGAAATGAAGGGAAGCAAAATGCCTGCAAAAGCAACTAGTGTTTTAAGTAATAAGGGCCCAATTTGTTTCCCTGCCCCGTCTCTTCGAATTAATTTTTAAGCACCACCGTGGGAAAAGTTTCCTACAGTCAGGTAATCGAAACAGGGATGATTTTTTGGCAACACTGTAATCTTGGGTCGAACTATTTTTGCAATTGTGTTTTGTTTCTCACTTCCCTGACATCATCATTTTGGGAAATCACATTTACTGACATCCTCATTTTGTTACTCACATTAAAGGGTTTTTCACCAAATTTTTTTCATAATTTACCGTCTCCTTTTTGGGTTTATATTTCTTTTCTCCTTCACCCTTCAAATCAATTCATTCTACCGCCAGACTTTTTAATTTAAACTGTCTATCCTCGTCT
>NC_051428.1:30261435-30266435 GCF_015228065.2 Penaeus monodon | reverse complement strand
TAATATATTTTTTATATATAACCCATTTTATATATAAAAATATTATTATTTTAATATATATTTTAATATATATTTTGAAGAGAGGGGGAGAGAGAGGAGAGAGAGAGGGGAGAGAAAAGGAGGGGGAGGGGAGGAAGATAAAGATAGGAAAACAGTTTAGATAGTTTTAAACATATATAGGAGTGGGGTTTATATGTATGTATTTTATGTAATATTATTATAATATATATATATATTTTAATATATATATATATTTAATATAATTTTATTGTGTGTGTGTGTGGGGTTGTGTTGTGTGGGGGTGTGTTTTGGGGTTTTATGTGTGTGTGGGGTGTGTGTGTGGGGTATGTTTGTGTGTGTGTGTGTGTGTGTTTTGGGGTTAATAAAATTTATATATATATTTATTATTATATATTATATATTATATATATATATTATAATAAAACAAATTCCATATATAAAATATATATATTATATATTTATATTATATATTATATTATATATTTTTTAAAATATATAAGCTATTTTAATATATAAATACTTATGTATTTTTAATATATATAAAACTCCCTTCTCTCTCCCCTCTCTCTCCCTTTTCTCTTTTCCTCTCTCTCTTCCCCCTCTCTTCTCTCTCTCTCTCTCTCTAAAGGGGGTTCCGATATCCTGGCCCGAAACCTGGTTCCTTAAAAAATCAGGGTAAGAACCAAAACTCCTTGCAACCCTTTAGTTAGCGATTTCTCGGGGTTTCGGGATTTTGCTTTTGTGGGGCGGGCGGTGCTGCAAACCCCCCCCCTCGGGTATTCCCAGCGAGGGGCTTTTTGTTTCTTTATTATGCTACTTCCCATTTTTTCTTTTGCACAACGCTGGGTGTCTGTTAAAAATTGTTTTTGGCCTGGGGGTTTCGGGGGGGTTTCCTCCATTTGGTGACGTTTTTTTCCCTCAGAAAGAGAAAACCCCTTGGTCCTGATGACGGGACTCATAGCGTTGGGGAATAGGAAAAAAACATTTATTGGTTTTCACGGGTTTATTTTTCCAAGGTGGCCATGGTCACGGGGAAAATGTACAAAGGGTGCTCCCCTTTTCGGAAAACGGGAAACCCACTTTTTTGCTATCCCGCTGAGGTTCCCTTTTCCCAAAAGATGTCTGCAAAAACTGTTTTACGGGTCGGGGACAAGACTTTCCGCTCATGGCAACCCAAAAAAAAATTTTTTGCCCTTCATCGATAGAACTTTTTTGGCTGCATTTTGAAAGCACCCAAAGGGGGGTTTATCGCAGTCTGGGGGGGTTTTTAGGGGAAAAATAGGGGGTTGATGAGGACATGTTGGGGGAGGACGTCGGGACCAGGTTTTCAAAATCCAGCGGGGGGGCCAGTGTTTAGAAAAGGGGGAATTCTTCGGAGACACCGAAGAATGTTGGGGGTTTTCACGGGTTGCGGGCCCCTCAAAGCCCCTTTGGGGAACTTTGGGCTTTTCATTTTCGAAAAAAAGGTTTAAAAGGTATGAGGACCAAAGTAATTATAAGTCCCCCACTCTCGCAGTGAAGTCCCCAAAGAGAATAAGGAGGAATGAGGAGTCCCCTCAAGCCATTGCTCCCCTGTTTCCCACATCTTCAAAAAGGTTTTTTTTTTACCCCAAAAACCTCCCTCCTGCACTCTGTATATTTTGTGTGTGTGTTTTGGTGTGCCCTACAAAAGATTTTACGTTTTTATACATATACATAAACCCCAGATATCTCCCATAATATATATAAAATTATATATATATATATATTATATATTTTTATATAATATATTATACATATTATATATTATATAATATATATATATATTAATTATATATATTTATATTTTACAAAGTTTTTCATATTTTAATTATACATTTTAAATGATAAAATAGATATAGATTATATATAATATGAATAAGTATACATACTAATAAAAACAAAATTTATATAAATATATTTTTTATTTTTCATCAAAAAAGGGAAAGCTCATTTTGGAGAACCGTGGACCTCTCCACCACCCCTTGCCCAAAAACTCGATTTTAACCCCCTTTTTTTTTCCATTTTGTACCACAAACAGCCCGCAAAAATCTTTGAATTGCCCGCTCGGGTCTTGCCCTTTGGTTTGCTCTTCCTCTGCTTTTCCTCACCATCCCTGTCAGAAAGGGCTTTCTAAATTTATTTTTTCCCTTCTCACCCAAAGGGACCAAAAAACTTTATTTCCTCCTGTTCAAGATGCCCAAAACACCCGGGTTCTTTAAAAATTTTTTTTTCCCTCAGCCTTCATCATTCGTCTTCTTCTTGTCCAGCAAATACCCCGAAATCGTCTGTAACCCCACTTTTTAAAAAACTATTGATCTTTTTCTTTCTTTTTATTAAAGCCCCCCAAACACTCAAAACCCAAATTTTATGAAATTGGGAAAACTAATGATTTAATAACCTAGTTTTTCCCCGTAAGGAAATGCTTCGGTTTTTCCAGAGGGTTATTGAGAGAAATTTGGGGGCTTTTTTGGAAGGGAATTCTTCTTTTTATCCCCGGGTGAATCATCATTTTTATAGTTAAAACACCCCAAAGAAAAATAAAACCTTTCAAAATTTTCCACAATCTTACCATTGATTGTAACATTTTTCATAAATTGTTATTGCCGGTTTTTTGGGAATCTTCATGATTTGTTTTTTTGGCATTAAGAAACAACCCAGACTTTTCGTTTGGGTTTCCCAAAATTTTAAATCTAGTATTTTTTGTGGGTTCGTATCGGGTGGAAATTTAAAACTATATATCAAAGTCCCTCACATTTGATTTTTTTGTACCCCCAAAAACATCCCATTTTCCTTTCCCAAAATTTCTCTAGAGAAACCTCTCATAATTTTTTCAAATATGTTAAAGAGGGGGCGGGGGGCAAAATTGCAACCCTTCGCATCCTTGTTTATTTCAAAACCATTCTTTTAAAACCCAAAAATGGGTTCTTACAGCAGCTTTTTGGGTTGGGTCAACAGGGCTTTTTTTTGGATGATGTTTTTTGGAAAACTTCATTTTTCGTTCTTTGTTTTCAAAGGGGTATCGGATAAAACAGTATAAAAAGCTTTCACATAATCGTTGGGAAAACAAAAGGTTTTTAGGTCTTTTAGGGTTTTTCTATTTTTTTCTATGATCTTTTTTTAAGATTTAAAAATTGGTTTCTGGTCCCCTTTTCCAGGGCAAAAAACCGGCTTTTCGTTTTCCCAATTTCCTTAACTTAAACTTCATTTTTTCCCGCAATAATTTTAAAACAAAATTTTGCTGCTGTCCCTTATTAATCCATTGCCCTTTTCTTATTTTTGATTGGAGTGCGTAAACCTTTTTTTAGTATGGGAGTAAAGTTGATTTTACCCGTTTTCTGGCCATCTTCTTTTAATTAATATTTTTTGTACAGGGGTTTGTAAAAGAAGTATTAAAACATTTTTCGCCAGCTTTTTTTAAATTTTATTTTCTGCTGTTTTTCATCTTTTTGGGGGGCCCCTTGTTATTCTTTATTTCCCTTTTATGGTTTTAAAAATTGTTAGCAGTGGCGGGGGTTTTCATTTTCGTTGTCATTATCAAATTTTAATTTTTGGGTTGTTAAAATCTTTTTTCCCCTTTTTGATAGGTTGGAAAAATATTTTTCCCAAATCTATTTTTTATTTTTTTTTCCCTTTAAACAAAAAAACAACCCATTTCAGTTTTGTTTTAGGGGGCCCAATTGAAAGGTTTTTAAATTTTTCGTGTGATTTTTTGTACCCTTGGAAAAGAGTTCTTTATTTTGTCTTATTGAAAAAACAGTTTTCAACTTGGCAATGTTCTTTAAAATTTTTTTCCCCTTATCTTGTCGCAATAACTTTGAATTTTTTTTTTTTTGGTTTTTAAAATTATTTTTTTCAACTGGATTATTGAAAACCCTTTGTTTTTAGGGCATCTTTTTGTTTAAAAATTTCACTTAGGGGTTTTTTTCAGTATCCAGGGGGAATTTGCTTTTTTTTTTGGGCGATAGTTTCTTAAGCATCCCAACAGGAGTTCTTTTCCTTTTTCCCCAATAACTCATTTGGTGTTTTTCCTTTTCACTTTGATTGATATTTCAAATTTTTTTTGACACTGTATTCTGAAATTTGTTTATCAAGATTTTTTGTAGTGGGAAGCTTTAGAGGTGGTTTTTGGACGCTCCATTTTTTTGAGTCTTTTTTAAAGTCGATTTTAAAGTGGGTTGGGGTCACTGTTGCAGCCCGGCACCAGGTTTTGTTTTGGCAAATTTTTTTTGCCAAAATTTTTCCCTTTTTTGGGTTTAGCACCCAAAGTAGTCAATTTGGGTTTCGTGTTCTTTTGTCTGGTGAAAAAACCCGTGTACAAAAAGGGGTTTTGGGGGGTGTTTGGGAAAAAGGGATTTGGGTATAAAATAGATTATTTGTACTACAAATTCAATAAAATCTTTAAATCTTTCCCCCTTTTTATTTCCAAAAGGGCCCAATTTTTCCCCAGGGGTCATTTTTTTGTAATTTTTTTTTTCTTTTTGGGGTTGAGGTTCCCATGATTTTTTTTACTCTCCCGTTAGGGATTGGTCTAAAGTATCCCGGGGAAAAGGGGTTTTAAAAATTTTTCCCTTTTTCTTCATCACTTTCAATATTGGTTGGTGCGTACATTGTATAAAAACTAATGTTATGAGGTTTTTGCTTGGGATTTGACTTTTAAAATGCGAAAAATTTATTGGGGTGTACCCCCTTATGCATTTGCCGTTTTTTTTGTGAGAATCATAGGGAAATCCTTTACTATAAATTTTTTCTTTTTCCAGAAAAAAAAAACGTCTTTTTTTCTTTAGTTTTTTAAACTTCCAAATTTCTTTTCCAATTGGTCTCCTTTTTCCTAAGGGATTTGAATGTTTATCTATCCAAATTTTGTTACAAGGAAAAGTATGTAATTTTCCCAAACTCTTTTTATTTTTCCTTACGTTCCACGTTCCGATTTAATGTGTTTTTTAATTTGGCATGTTTTC
>NC_051428.1:30248935-30251435 GCF_015228065.2 Penaeus monodon | reverse complement strand
TTCCCCCCTCCCCTCCCTTGGAAATCTGTGAAATAAGTCTTCCCGCAATTAGTAGGGCAATTAGACAGCCATAAATTATACCGTTATAGGGAACCCTTCTAAACTCTCCCCCTCCTCTTCCTCCTCCCCCATCCCTGTCTCACTCCCCCTCCTTCCCCCTATCTACCTGCTACCTTGCTGCCCTCCTCTCGTTTCCCTCTCTCCCTTTCTATCTAGCCATCCTCCAAACCCCTTTATACCTTCTACCCCTTTCCCTTTTCCTCTCATCCTTCCTTCATTGCCCCTTCTTCCCTCCTCTTCATTCTTCCCTCTACACTTTTCCGTCCTCTCTCTTCGCCCCTGCTCCTTACTCTCGCTCCCTCCTACCCACGATTTCTTCCCCCTTCCTCTCCCCCCTCTCGTTACCCCCCCTTCGTTCGTTAGCCAAAATAGAACTGTCCCGTAATCCATCATGTAATTGGTGAGAAATTGTAGGGCGGTGACATCTGACAACAACACAAAAGACACACAGATATGTAAAGAAACATACATTAATCAGTCCTAGGTTCGGTGCATCGTATTTGTGCTTGCATATTTCGTAATTAGCTTTTGTTATTGTTCATTTACTTAATAAGAGAAATTAATAAGTGCATACACTTTGATAGCCAATAGGGACATAGGATGATCCGTCTAGCATATATGTATTTTTTCTCTCTCTCTTTTGTCAGTAATGAGTGAATAACGATTTTTGAAAACAGTCAGAACATAAATTCAGTGCTTTCTCCTCTTTAAAATCACTGTTGCGAATTTTAAATGGAGAGAGGCGAGGGTCGTGTAATCATTAGTGTGTAGATTCGTCGCGTGGCTTTTGAAACCAGAGCATAATAGGCAAGATATAATACATTTATACATTTTCCTTTGCTGTTATCAGTTTGATGTTTTGTTTTTGTCTTTAATTCTTGTTTGATAGTTACGGTTTCTGTAGGTTGTAAATTCATGATATAAATAATTGAATTAAACTACTAAACATGAACAAATGACGATTAATAATGTTAAGAACAGTAATCTTAGTCAGAATGATATTGATAATGATATTGATAATTATGATAATACTGATAATATGATAACGATGATGGCAATGATAATAAGTTATAGTGATAATAATAATGATTATGATGATAATAATGATAGTAATGGTAATGATGATGATAATAATAATAATAATAATAATAATAATAATAATAATAATAATAATAATAATAATAATGATAATAATAATAATAATAATAATAATAATAATAATAATATTAATGACAATAATGAAGATGATAATAATAATAATAGTATTAAAAATTATGATGATTATAACAGTAATAATGAAAAGGATGATGATAATAATAATAATGATAAGAGTAATGATAATAATGATAATGATAACGCTAAAGGTAATGAAAATAATGATAATAACAACGATAATGATAAATGATAATAATAATGGTAAAAAAAAAAATAATAATAATAATGACACTACTACTATCATTATTATTATTACTCCTAATAATAATAATGGTGGTGATGATGATGATAATAGTAATAGTAATAGTAATAGTAATTATGATAATAATAATAATAATGATAATAGTAATAGGAATAATGCTTACGATAATGATAATAATAATAATGTAATAGTAATCATAATATGATGATAATAATATTGTTAATAAAAAGTAAAATGATAATAGTAATAATGATGATAACAATCATATTAATGATAGAAACAGAAATCATATTAATAACAGTAATAATAATGATAATAGTAATAATGATGATGGTGATAGTAGTAGTATAGTAGTAGTAGTAATGATAATAATAATAATAATAATAATAATAATAATAATAATAATAATAATAATAATAATAATAATAATAATAATTATATATATATATAATAATAATAATATATATATATATATATATATATATATATATATATATATATATATATAACTATCAAATAGAGAAATATGATAAATGCTAATAAATAAGTTACCGTGAAAACTTAGACCCAGATCCCATTTTCTGTTGATCTTTGATCTCAGACATACACTTGTATGACCTACTCGGAAAGCGTCCGGGAGTAGTATAACTGGTGCACGAACAAAAGATTTTGAGCGTGTGTGTGTGTGTTTGTGTGTGTGTGTGTGTATGTGTGTGTGTGTGTGTGTGTGTGTGTGTGTGTGTGTGTGTGTGTGTGTGTGTGTGTGTGTGTGTGTGTGTGTGTGTGTGTGTGTGTGTGTGTGTTTCTATTGTTATGATTTGAAGAGGTAAAGGAATATGAGAGCGAGGAAAAGAGTTATTACTGAACTGTGACATTCAGAGTCTAACTAGCAAATGGAAAAAGAAAAAAGAAAATCATCTATATAGAAAAAGAAAATTATCTATATATTTGTATAATGCGAAGAATGATAATATAACAATAGTGATGAGCACACACACACACACACGCACGCACACACACACA
>NC_051428.1:30236371-30246335 GCF_015228065.2 Penaeus monodon | reverse complement strand
TTTTTTTTTTTATATTATTTTTTTATTTTTTTTTTTTTTTTTTTTTTTTTTTTTTTTTTTTGTTTTTAATTTATTTTTTATTATTTATATATATTTTATCTATCTTCTTATATATTTTTTGTGTGTGGTGTTTTTTGCGTTGTGTGTGTGTGTTTTTGGGTTTGTGTGTGTGTTTTTTTTTGAAAAAATATAAAAAAGAAAATAAAAATGATAAAATGTTCTTTAAATACTAGACTAAAAAAGGTAAAAATAATTTCTAAATTCTCTTTTCCCAAAAGACGCTCGGGGAAGGCCCCCTTCATGTATAAAATGAAACACCTTTTTCCCTAAAAAAAAAACCCACGGTACAAAAGAAAAATAAGCTTTATCGAAGCTATATGACAACAAAAATGTCTAAATATCGCTGCACTAGTCAGTGACCTTTAACCCCCCCCCACCCCGTCGCCAGTAACATCAAACGAAGAATGAAAGAAAAAATTAACGGAAGACATTCTGCATCCACAGCATCCGCCTGGCAGGAAGCAGGAAGCAGGAAGGGTCTCGTACACAAGCGCAGCGCCACTGGAGCAGCCACCGGGCAGCCGCACTTTGAATCTCGCTCGGGCGTGGACGCCTCCGGTGGCCCTTTGTTAATGCGGGAAGGACGCGGACGCCTGCCTCTTGCGCGTCGCTCCGGCTTAGGAAGAGCTAAGGAGAGAAACCTGGAAGAGGGTGAGAGATATAGAAAGAACTGAATAGAATATACGTGTACATAGATGTATATGCATACATACATGCATATATGTATATATAATCACATATATACATATATATATATATATATATATATATATATATATATATATATATATTATATTATATATAATATACACATATATATAGTATATAAAATATATATATATATGTATATATATATGATATATATTATATATATATATAAATATATATATATATATGACGTATGTGTGTGTGTGTGTGATCACACACACACACACACACACACACACACACACACACACACACACACACACACACACACACACATATATATATATATATATATATATATATTATATATATATAATATATATATATTTGTCCTGAGTAAGACAATAAACGCACCCTGGGGTTCCCTTGAAAAAGGGATAGCCCCTATTAGCTCCCATACCGGGGTTTGGGCGGTGAAACTGTCGGCAGCAGGGCAGTGGATATCGGTGAAAACACCTTCAGTTCTATTGATTACTGGTTTCACCAAATAATATGTCTGGCGTATTACAGTGTAACTGTCTTAAAGCGGCAGAGATAGTTCCTCCTAGTTAGTTGGAGACTGCGAGTTGAGAAGGAGCCTGAGGGATTCCACTCAACTTTTATTTTCTCCTGACAAACCTCTACACCAATGATTAAATACAGAAATGATAATTCATACCACATCGCCGTCGCGGGGGTTATCAAGGGGCGCGTTGGGTCAGTGGGCAACCAGGCTAACAATGTTAAACATGCATCTGGAAGACAAAGAAGATAAAAAAAACATGTCCAATTAAGAAACACATTAAAAATCGGAACGTGGAACGTAAGGAAAATGAAAGAGATGGGTAAATTACATACTGTCTGTAACGAAATGGATAGATACAACCATTCAAATACTAGGATAAGTGAGACCAAGGGAAAAAGTAATGGAAGTTTCAAAACTAAAGAAAACAAGACAGTTCTTTTTTCTGGAAAAGAAGAAGGAATTATAGTCACGGAGTTGCTATGATTCTCACGAAAAACTGCAAATGCCTAATTGGGTACAGCCAATAATGATCGCATTTTAAAAGTCAGAATACAAGCAAAACCTCATAACATTAGTATTATACAATGCTACGCACCAACCAATATTGCAATGATGAAGAAATGGAATTTTAATAACTCTCCCCAAGATATTTTAGACACAATCCCTAACAGAGATGTAAAAAAAATCATGGGAACCTCAACGCCAAAGTAGGAAAAATTATCTAAAATGACACCTGTGGAAAATTCGGCCTTGGAAATATAAATGAAAGAGGAAAAGATTTTATTAAATTCTGTAGTACAAATAATCTAGTTATAGCCAATACATTGTTCCAACACCACCCAAGACACTTGTACACGGGGTTTTCACCAGACAAAAACACGCAACCAAATTGACTACATTGTGCTAAACCCAAAAAAATGGAAAAGTTGCATAAAAAAATGCCAAAACAAGACCTGGTCCCGACTGCAACAGTGACCACCAACTACTAACTATCGATTTTAAAAATAAGACTCAAAAAGATGGAGCGCCCAAACCCCACCTCTAAAGCTCGACTAAAAAACTTTTGATAAAAATTACAGAATTACAGTGTCAAAAAAATTTGAAATACCAATCAATGTGAAGATGATAAAACACCAATGAGTTATGGGAAGAAGGAAAGAACTCCTGCTGAGCACTGCTTAAGAACTATCGCCAAAAAGAAAAACCAAATTCCCCCTGGATATCTGAAAAAAACACTAAGTGAATTGAAACAAGAAGATGCCTAAAATCAAGTATCAATAATCCAGTTAAAAAAGTATTTGCAAAAACCAAAATACAAAATTCAAAGATTATTGCGACAAGATAAGGAAAAATATTTAAATGAACTTGCCGGGAAAATTGAAAACTGTTCTATCAATAAGCAACTAAAGAACTCTACCAAGGAGAAACGAAAACATCACACGAAATTTAAACCTACAATGGACACTATCAAAACTGAAGATGGACTTGTTTTATGTGATGGAAAAAAGTCAAAGATAGATAAATCAATATTGTTTCCAACCTATACAAAAGAATAAAGATCTAAAAACAAAATTAATTAGACTCAATGACAAAGAAGATGAACCACCGCCACTGCTAGAAAGAAGTTATAAAAGCCATAAAAGAAGTAAAGAATAACAGACCCCGGAATAGATGAAAAACAGCAGAACTAATTAAGAATGCTGGCGAAAGTGTTGAATCTTCTTCTAACAAACTCTGTACAAAAATATGAATAAAAGAAGATGGGCCCGAAGACTGGGTAAAATCAATCTTTACTCCCTACCTAAAAAAGGTGACGCACTCCCCAATGCAACAATAATAGGACAATTGCATTAATAAGTCACAGCAGCAAAATTTGTTGAAAATTATTGCTGAAAAAATGAAGTTGAAGTTAGGAAATTGCAGACGAACAAGCAGGTTTTCGCCCTGGAAAAGGTCCAGAAACAGATTCTAAAACTAAAATTGATCATAGAGAAAAATAGAGAACATCAAAAGACCTATACCTGTTTTCATCGATTATGTGAAAGCTTTGATACTGTTGATCACGATATCCTCTAGAATAAAATGAACGATATGAAGTTCCAAAAAATCATCCAACTAATAAAAGCCATGTATGACCAACAACAAGCTGCCCGTAAGAAACCCCTTATGGGTTAACAGAATGGTTCGAAGTCAAACAAGGAGTGCGACAGGGTGCATTCTGTCTCCGCACCTCTTTAACATATATTCTGAAACAATTATGAGGGTGCTCTAGAGAATTTTGAAGGGAACTGTGGATGTTGGAGGGTACAAAAATATCAAATGTGGGTACGTCCCATGATTAGTTTTGATTGCCCGCAGTATCACTGAACTACAACAACTAATAGATAAAGTTAGAGAAGCAGCGAAAAGTCTGGCTTGTTTCTTAATGCCAAGAAACTAAGATCATGAAGATTCAAAGATAACCGGCAATGAACACTGAAACATTTTACAATCAATGGAATGATTGTGGAAAATGTGAAAGAGTTCACTTATCTTGGAGCTGTTTAACTAATAATATGATGATTCCCCCCCCCCCCGGGGATAAAAAGAACAATTGCCATTGACAAAAAAAGCCACAATTTCTCTCAATAACATCTCGAAAGACCCAAGCATTACCTAACGGACAAAGCTGAGGTTATTGAACTCATTAGTTTTCCCAATTGCATCATAGGTTTGAGTTTGGGTGCTGAAATAAATAGACAAGAAAAAGATCAAAAGTTTTGAAATGTGGTTTACAGACGAGTACTTGCGTATTACTGGACAGAGAAGAAGACGAATGATGAAGTGCTGGGGAAAAAATAAATTGTAAGACCGGCTGTTTGGGCAATCTTGAACAGGAGGAAATTAAAGTTTATTGGTCATGTGATGAGAAGTAAAAGTATTGAGAAAGACTTGCTGACAGGGATGGTGATAGGAAGCAGAGGAAGAGGCAAACCAAAGACAAGACTGAGCGACAATATCAAAGATATTTGCGGGCTGTCGATGGTACAAGTGGAAAGAAAAGCGTAAAATCGAGTTTAGTGGCGAAGGATGGTTTGGGGAGGTCCACGGCTGCTCAAACATGAGCATACCGTTATTGATGATATATAAATATATTTATATATTATGTATATATTATGTATGTATACTTATATCTATATCTATATATATATCTATATCTATATTTATCTATTTATATGTATATATTTATATATGAATATCTTTGTATATATATATATATATATATATTATTTTTATAAAAGTATTTTATAATATTATATATATATATATATATATATAATATAATAATATATATATATATATATTATGTATGTATATCTGTGTATATATGTATATGTATAATACGTATATCTGTGTAGACACACACACACACACACACACATATATACAGAGTGCATGGAGTAGGTTTTAGAGTAAGAAACACCTTTCTGAAGATGTTGGAATCAGGCAGCAATGGCTCTGAGCGACTCCTCACTCTCCTCCTTATTCTCTTGGGTGACTTCACTGCGAGAGTGGGCACTTATAATTACTATTGGTCCTCATACCTTTGACGCTTTGGTGTTCGAAAGATGAACGACAATGTCCAACGGCTGCTAGAGGTCAGCACCTGTGCACCACCAACATTCTTCGGTGTCTCCTGAAGATATCCTCTGTCTAAACACTGGCATCAGCTGGATCTGATCCTGGTCAGACGATCCTCACTCAACTATGTCCTCATCACCCGCTCATTTCATAACGCAGACTGCGATACAGACCACTCCCTTGTGTGCTTTAAGATGCAGCCCAAGAAGTTCTATCGTATGAAGCAGGCAGAAGTATCTGGAATTGCCATGAGCGGAATGTCTTGTCCAGACCTGTAGAAACAGTTCGCAGACATCTTTGGAAAGGAACTCAGCAGCATAGCACCCAGTGTTACAGTTACCGAAAGATGGGAGCACCTTCGTACAGTTATCCACCGTTGAGCCATGGCCACCTTGGAAAGATAGCAGTGAAAACCAATAACTGTTTGAGGCCTAGTCTAACGCTATGAGTCCCGTCATCAGGACCAAGAGGGTTGCTCTTACTGAGTACAAACGTCAGCCAAATGAGAGGAACCTTCAGATCCTCAGGCCAACAACAAGTTCAACAGACCACTAGGCGTTGTGCAAATGAAAACTGGATGTAGCAAATAAAAACACAGCACTCGCTGGCAATATCAGAGGGATGCTTGCAGTCACCGCCCGCACACAACAGCAACTCCAGACCCTGATGACTCGCTAAGCTAAGCTTGCAAGGAGTTTGGTCTTACCATGATTTGAAGGGGACCATTGCTGGCCAGGATTCGTGAACCCTCCGAGAGAAGAGAGAGAGAGAGAGAGAAGAGGAGAGAGGAGAGAGAGAGAGAGAGAAGAGAGAGAGAGTGATTTTATATATATTTAAAAACATATTGTATTTTTATTTAAAACAATGCTTTATATATTTTAAAATATAAATATATTATATTTTTATATATATATATATTATAATATAATTATTATATATTATTATATATTTTATATATAATATATATATATATATATATATATATATAAATATATTATATATATATTTACACACACACACACACACACACCACACACATACACACAACACAACCCCACACCACATAACACACACACCCCCACCACACACACACACACACACACACACACAATATATATATATATAGAATTTTATATATATATAATTTTTTATATATATTATTTTAAAAATAAAAACCAAAATTTTACATATTACCACACTCCTATATATGTAAATCTTCTATCTGTTTGCCTATCTACTACTCCTTTTTCTCCTCTCTCTCTCCTCTCTCCTCTTCTCTCCTCCTCTCTCTCCTCATATAATAATAAATAATATTATAATTATAAATTAAAAAGATTATTATCATATATATATATAAAAAATATATTAAATATATATTTTAAAATTTGTATGTGTGTTGTGTGTGTGGTGTGCGTGGGTTTTGTGTGTGTGTGTTTGTGCGTATGTGTGTGGGTGTGTTATTGTGTGTGGTGTTACCGTGTGTAGTGTCTATATACTATGTAAAACTTAACATATCTGGGTAATTAATTATATATATAATATATAATATTATATTATATATATATATATAAAAATATATATATATTATTTTTTTTTATATATATTATATTATATATTTATATATATATATATATTAATAATTAATTTTGTTCCATTATCATTATATTAGTATTATCATTATATCATTATTATATTTCTATTATTATTATTATTTTTATTGTTATTATTATTATTTCATTATTGTTTTGATTATTATCATTTTTGTTATCATTAATCTCATTAATAGCATGTCGTTTAAAAAAAAAAAAACCCTTTAAAAGAAATAAAACTAAAAAAAAAAAAAAAAAAAAAAAAAAAAAAAAAAAAAAAAATTATATATATTATATTTTATATAATTATATTTTATAAATTATATATTTATTTTTTTATTTTTTTAAGCACACACCACACACAACACCCCACCACACCAAAACCCCAAACACACACACACACCACACACACACCACACCCCACACACACACACACCACACACACACACACACACTATAATTATATATATATATATAATATATATAATTTTAAAAATAATATATTTTATATATATATATATCATTACAAAAACGGTATGCTCATGTTGAGCAGCCGTGGACTCTCCCCTCCTTCGCACTAAACTCGTCTTACGCTTTTTTTTCCTTTTACCACGACGCCCCCCGATATATTTTTATATAATATATATATATATAATTAATTTATAATATATATATATATATTAATTATTAAAATTTTGTATATATATGTGTGTGTGGTATGTGTGTGTATTTTGGGGGGTTTGGGTGTGGTGTGTGTGTTTGTGTGGGGTTTTGTTGTGTGTGTGTGTGTGTGTGGTGTATGTGTGTGTGTGGTGTGTGGGTGTGTGTGGGGTGTGTGGTGTGGTGTTTTAATTATGCTTATACATGCAGCAACATACATACATAATAATATATATATTATTATTATAATATATATAAAATTTTATTATATATAAAAATATCTATATATTTATTCTATTACATATATAATAAATTAAAATATATTATATAATATATATATATATATATATAATAATATTAATATATTGCACACACCACACACACACACACACCAAACTCTATCTAGTATCTTTTCTATCAAGCTTTTCTCCCTCTCTCTCTATTATATTAAAATACACCCAAATAGTAAAACACACAACCACACACCCCACACACACACACACACACACACCAACCCAACACAAAATATATATATATATAAAATTTTTTTAATATATATTAATAATATATATATATATAATGTTATATATATCACACACACACACACACAACCCCACACCACACACACACACACACACACCCACCCCACAACACACACACCCCTACACCACACACACACACCCACACACAAAAAACCAATAACACAAACACAACCAATACTACAGAACACCACTCACACACACAGACACCAAAATATGCATATTACATATACATTATAATATATATATATATATTATATATTATTATATTATATATATATATTATATAATATGGAAGAAGCCCCAATACAAAACTAATTTATTCATTTTGTATTGGGGTCTTTTCTTCCATTTTATCAGCACGGAAAGTGTTTTCCATTCACCACCACACAACACACCACCCAAAAACACACACAACAAACACACACATATATATATATATAAAAATATATATTATAATATATATAATATATGTATATTTATCATATGTGTGGTGTGTTGTGTGTGTGTGTGTGTGTCTGCAGTAGTGGTGTGTGTTTGTGTGTGTGTGTGTGTGGTGATTGGTGTGGTGTTATGTGTGTGCTTGTTGTACGTGCTCGTGTGCGTTCCTGGTCTTTTTATCTATATTTAATATATTAGTAGCTATACTCTATCTATCTATTATCATTTACTACTAATTATTAAATATATGTTATATATTTTATATAATACACATATGCACACAACACACACACCACACACAATATATATATGTATATATTTAAAAATATTTATATATATACATATAATATATTTTTATTATTTATTAAAAATAAATATATAAATTTTTAAAATTTTATTATATATATATATATATATAAATATATATATATTATTGTGTTTATAATATTTATATTTATTATAATATTTAATATATATATATATATTATATAATTATAAAAAAAAAAATCCTCAATTGGCTTTCAAACTTGCAAACTAAAAAAAAGGCAAAAAAACAATACAGCTAAAAAAAATGCAAATTGAAAAAAACCAAAAAACTAAAAAAATATAGCACAAAAAACGAAACGAAAAAAAATGCAAAAGATAATAATAAAGGGATGAAAAACCCTTAAAAAAAACACACACAACCTACCACTACGTACGGGCTAAGGGTTTTTTTAAAAGCTTGAGTCAAACTTTTGCTTATTTCATTTGTATGTTTTACCGTTCCATGCCTTATTTTTAGTTTTGAGTTTTAAAATATATTTTATATATAATATATTATATAATATATATATATATATATATATATATATATATATAATATTATCAAAATTACCATATACCACTGTTGTGGGGTGTGGGGTTTTGTTTATGTTGTTGGCATTATGTAGTAGGGGTTGTTAAAAAATAATATATATATATTATAAAAATATTATAAATATATATATTTAAAATTTATATATATGTTTTGTTTTGGGGTGTTGTGTGTTTGTGTGTTTGTGTGTGGTTTGTGTTGGGGTTGTTTGTGTGTGTGTGTGTGTGTGTGTTGTGTGTGTGTTGTTGTGTTTGTGTTTGTGTGTTTGTGGGTGTGTGGTGGTTGTGTGTGTTGGGGTTTGTGCGTATGGTGTATGTTGTGTTTGTGTGTGTGTGTTTTTGGTGTGTGTAGAATATATATATGTTTTTAAATACTTAAAATATATATGAAAATGTATGTTAAAATATAAAGTAGATATGAAAAAAAAAATAACTGTCCCCCGATGAAAAAAAAATAGCCTGTAAGGAAACCCTAAAAAGTTCGAAAAGTCCATTTATTTTCACTTCTTACGTGGCTGTTTTCTTTTTCCCACCCCCACCACACAACCACAACCAAAACTACACACACCCCCACACACACAACACACACACACACACACCAAAATTATTATTTATTATATTTATATATATATATATATATATAAAATTAAAATTATATATTTTTTATTTTAAAATGTATTGAAGAGAGAGAGGGGAGAGGGAAAAAGAGAAGGAAAAGGGGGAGAGAAGGGAGAGAGAGAGGAGGAAAAGAGAAGAGAGAGGAGAAGAGGAGAGACAGAGAGAGAGAGGGAGAGAGGAGAGAGAGAAGGGGAGAGGAAAAGGGGGGAGAGGAAGAGAGAAAAAGGAGAGAGGAAAACAGAGAGACAGAGAGATATAGACAGACAGACAGAGACCGGGCAAATGCGCTGCCCAGGGGTCTCTGGACCCCGCCCCCACCAGCGGGTCGCCGCGTCCCAAACCCCCCACTGCGACGAAAAAGGCGCCCC
>NC_051428.1:30225583-30230583 GCF_015228065.2 Penaeus monodon | reverse complement strand
TTTTCCTGTATTACTAATACTAATACTTCTGCTAGAGATTATGGTGATTTAGTTTCATCTGCAAAAAAAAAAAAGTTAAATACCAGTTCTGTTTGCTTCTCCTAGCACTATGCCTATTGTATTATGATTTTTACAATACATCCAACTGCTAATGAAAAATGACCAGTTATTCCGAAAACAGCAGTAAAGAGTTTATTATATCATTACTATACTTAGCAGTATTTAGTACTGATAGCAGTGGCAGTATTTGAATATCATTATTGTTATTAACAATAATGATCAACGTCACGTCGTCGTCATCACCATTACCATCATCACTATCGTCATTATCATCATCAGCATCACCATCACAATCAATGTCATTATCGCCGCCGTGATCGTAGTCATTATCATCATAATCATCACCGTCACCATTATAATAATGATTATCACTAAATATCATATTTTGCATAGCTGGAACATTCAGGAGTACTGAAATTCTAATATCATTTGTGGTAGTGCCAAAAGTAAGGGTATTAGTGTTACATCATCGCCACCTCCATCATCATCACAATCACCATTATTCAAAAGATAAAAACCTTCACATACACTTTTACATTCATGGTACTCTCTCATGAAGTTCACATTCATAACGATAATAATAATAATAATAATAATAAACTATGATAATTAGACACAACAATGACCAAAGAAGATAAGAGAAAGAGCAAAAAGTAACTAAGAAATGGGAAGAAAAAGTCAACAATAAGGTTAGTTCAACCGGGCGCAATTACCAGTGTTAATAACAACGCAGCCACGCAAACCTCTCTCGGTGGAGGCAAGTTAGCTCCACACTTACATTGTTCCTTCTTCCTGAGCTCAGACACTGAATTTTGTATGTGTAGAATAAAGGGGGAAAAGGTCACAGAGTCATACTTCACAAAAGAAAGGTCATTAAATATAGTACAGCCACGAGAATAAATATTTTATCCTCATGTTTACAGCCAAAACACATATTGTGTTTTCCTCCAATGACTCTTACCTCGTTGGAAAATAAGTATTTATATTCCGTCTCTTCCGTTGGAGGAACGTAACCTGACGCAACTGGGATCCTTGAAGACGCTGGTGAATAAAGAGAGAGTTGAAAACTCAGATACAAAATATATTTAGGCGTGTTAGGGAACCCTGTGTTTACCTGAGGCAGCCATACACGAAGGTTAGTGTGGCGCCACCTATCACTCCCAGAAGCTAACTTTGTCGGACAAAGTTTTCTCATTTCTGCTCTTGAGGTCAGAAAGAGAGCCGCTTAAAAAGAGAGATACACAAATACCAAAACATATTCTTGTGGGAAACGCTTAATATCTTTTCCCATTATTTTTCTCTCTTAAACGGTAGCTTTACTAATGACCAATAAGAAAAAAATCTATTATATATATATTTTTCTTGGGCACGTGTGTCTAGCAGCTTCACACCTTTATGGGAGATTCTCACGGCTTTCAGTCATGGCATACACACAAGCCTCTGATGTGGTTACTTGGATCGTGATGTTGTATGTTCTTGTCATTGTTGAGCGTACATTAATTACAATATAAGTACATGAGTACACAGTAACCGCGGCGTGTGTTTCTCCTCCTTGTGGTTTGAGATATGTTATGTTTGTGTCCATGGGGTCATGCATGAGTGCATATGACGTGTATGTTTATATTTCTGCAAGTATACTGTATTAAATGTACGTTTGATGTGTATTCATATAAGTTAATATTTATATGTATTTCCTGTAAGTATGTATGATATTAACAGTGTATGTGTGCGTGTATTGTCGGTGCAAACACTATTTTTTGTTTAATCTTTATTTGTAAAAGAATGTCTATGTGGTATATGTATCTTTGTGTGTGTATATATATATAGTGCATCTAAATACACGTATTCATACATGGCAACTTGAAATACAACGTAAAGGTTTCTTATGGGACAGAAAACATTTTGAGTGTATAAGTCCCAGACTTACTTATCAGTCTCTCTCTCTCTCTCTCTCTCTCTCTCTCTCTCTCTCTCTCTCTCTCTCTCTCTCTCTCTCTCTCTCTCTCTCTCTCTCTCCTCTCTCTCTCTCTCTCTCTCTCTCTCTCTCTCTCTCTCTCTCTCTCTCTCTCTCTCTCTCTCTCTCTCTCTCTCTCTCTCTCTCTCTCTCTTTCTTTCTCTTTATCTATCTATCTCACTCCATCTATTTATTCCTCCATCAGTCCACCCATCCTTCCCTCTCCTTCTCCTCCCTCCTCGTTGTCCTGTCAACCACACAACACCGCTCATATATAGCCTCCCCCAACTTCTGCTGAAGCGTTCCTATATTCAGTCCATTAATTAGATACCTCCACAGCTTCCTCCGTTCTCTCCCCTCCATTTCTCTTTCATTATCATCGTAATGGAGAGTTCCGGGTGCACAAACCGACAAATCATAACGAAAATATGATAATAATGCTGTGTCGAAGCCGTAGACAGATAAAAAAGGCATTGTATTTCTATTCGACAAGGTAAAAGAAGGAAGAACAGTAGTAATCATTCCTTTAGTCTCGATAACACAGTTGATGTTGCCATTGCTTTGTGTAAATTTATATTGTCTGTATACAAGGAAGTGCTGTGGCTTGTGTTCTCGTAAACACACACACACAGGGATGTTTTTTGTGCGATTGCCTTATGTGTACAGGAAGATGAATGTGGGTAATTGTCATGTATGTGCAGATGGTGTGCATTTATGTTTATGTGTGGGTATGTGTGTGTTTAAACAATGAATTGCTTAATCTGCCACAACCACGTTAAACGAATACACATTCAGGATGCCAGTTTGTCTATATACTCCTACTCCGTCTGCCCTTGCATGAAAACCATCGCGATTGACACGTACCTGGAAACCTATAGCACCTGGAAACCTAAACCAAGAGGGGAAACATGAGTATCATCTTGAGCAGGAAAGTTACAGTTCATAAAACTTCACTTTAGAGAGAGAGGGGGGGACTCCTTCGTGAGTAGCGAGCCATGAACAGTCCGTTATTTCGAGCATAAAGCCCGTTATGAACAGACTCTGACTTGTCACATTACATAGCATACGCTTTCGGTTAAAGATGTTCTGGATCTGATATAAGATATGGATAAGATTGTGTCACCACAGGGCTCTCTCCGTCGGGTGGGTAGGGTGTGGTGGCCATCGGTGACTCGCTGTTATTATAGGTGATAATGATCTATGTAGAATTTTGCTTTTGTTTTCGTTGTACTATAGACAGATGATTTCCGTTATAGATGTAAACAGATATGAACATATGACTCTAAACAGTTTAACACACAAAAAGAGGGGGGTTCTACGAATATACACATCCATACATCATGTGTACATGCTCGCGCGTGTGTGTATGTGAGTGCGCGTCCCGGCTCAACAGATCGAACTACAAAAAGCCACGACCCACGCTGCCCCTTGGCCACTTAACGATGATAGATCTGACGGAGAGCTCGAAGGTAATGAAACAAAAGCGTCCGGCCACAAGCTCCTTGGCGGGGCCTTGTTAGGGGACAGACTGCGGCGGCGGAAATCACTTCATTAGCATATCAAGCCACATCGTCTCCCTCACCCTCCATTCTCTCCCCCTTCCTCCCATAGGCTCCCTGTGACCATCGGGTTGGTGTCGAGAACTCTGGCTTGACCGCGAGGGACTTTCTGCTCCTCTTGCCTCGACGGAAAAAGACAATAAGCAGATAAGGAAAATAAGAGGGAAATATGAAAATCGAAGAAGGGGAAATAGAGATGAGAAAGAGGAAAAAGATTGTGGTAATGATCAAAGGAGAAAAAATTATGATAATGGTGATGATTGAAAAAAGGGAAAATATGAAGACGTTCATGTAATTATCAGTCGCATTCTCCTTAATTATTTTCAATTTTATTCTTTCTTTTAGTTCATTATCTGTCTATCTCACCCATTTATTCAATTATTTGTTTATCTACTTATTTACCATTGTTAGATTATTTTTTCCATCTTTTACGATCCGTCCTTCCTCTTTGCCATTGGGTTATTGGATTGATTTCGAGGTCGGCGTGGCTGCTTCCTTATCGAAGGTCTCGCGAATACAATGGCCGGAGGAAGACTCGCCTTGACTCCTGTTGGAGGAGATGTCACCGGGGGAGGGGACAGAGGGGGGGGGGAAGGAGGTAGAAGGAGAGGAAAAAGTGGGGGGGAAAGTGGAAGGGGGGAAAAAGGTAGAGGAAGGAGAAGAGAGGAGGGGAAAAGAATAGACAGGAGGAAGAGGGAAGAAAGGGGAAAAAAGGTAGAGAGAAAGAAGGGAAAGGGAGATGGGGGAAAGGGGACAAGAGAAGGAGGGATGGAAGAGCGGTTAGAGAGAGGGAAAAGAGGAAAAAAGGGGCACAAAGAGAACGAAACATTATAACTGAGAGGGAACAAGAAAGACGAAAGGGCACAAAGAAGGAGGAGGAGAAGAGAGTAAAGACAAAGAATGAGAGAGAGAAAAAAAAAAGAGGAAGAGGAAGACGAGACTAACATGTCGCAAGAAAAAAAGGAAAGAGACAGCGAGAGGAAAAGGGGGAAGGTGGCAGAGTTGAAGGGAAAGGTCAACAGCAAAATGATAAGAGCGAATCCTGCATCACAATGACATTAATTGACGAACTTTGCCTCTTATGTATTACGCTTCACACGTTCCCAAGAGACAATAAATCACGTGATTGTTGGGAAGTTGCCCAATTTTCGTCCTTTCGTGTTATTTCAGGTATATATTATGTATTCTCAGTTGTTATTATTATCATATATATATATATATATATATATATATATATATATATATATATATATATATATATATATATATATATATATATATATATGTGTGTGTGTGTATATAAATTATATATATATATATATATATATATATATATATATATATATATATATATATATATATATATATAGATATATATATATATACATATATATTGTATTGTTATCTTTATAATTATTCTTATTATC
>NC_051428.1:30215583-30220583 GCF_015228065.2 Penaeus monodon | reverse complement strand
TCGTGATTCGGTGACCTAACCTAATTGCTTGCATCATTTCAGCCTCACAGAATATGTTGTTTGAGGCATGTGTACTCATTGTCGACTTCGTCCGGTACGTATATATTTACTCAATTTGGGTTCGACTATTGAACATAACTCTAGATTTGTTTATGTTTTGTAAAGGTCCACCTTCGATGACTTGCTGAATAGAGCAATGGCGTCTGGAAATATTTAGAAAAACGATCCTCTAAGCACGATGTAATCAACTGCAGTGAAATGCTACCCCTTTTTAGCACCCTTTCCACTTGATGTTTTATTATATGAAACTTCAATGTCTTTGTTGCATAAACATATAGATCCGAATATTTTAGAGTTCACTTCCTATACACCTTGCTTTTGAAAGTACTTCTAATGTTTCCTGTTCATAGTCCTTTGCTCTCTCCCTTATTTGTTTTATGGGTGTGATCTGCCGTGAGAATCCACTGCGAAAGTTTTTTTTTAACTAACGATCTTAAGATGCGGTTTGTGATGACATTTTTTGACATTTTATAGATAGCTGACAACAGGCATGCATGTTAATTCTTTAGATTCTTTTAGTATTAAGACATTTATTTAGAATGATTGGTCAGTTTTGTTACTGCAATTTTGGCCCTTTTTATAAACCTGGGTTCATCTGTTCATATCAGTAGTTTATTGATCTTATTATCAAAATATGTTTTACCTTGATATTATTCAAAGCAAACAAAAATAAATAAAAATAATATGTTCCGTCAAAAAGGTTGAGTCACGTTGCTATCGATGACGTCATTAACATATATGATTCCTGACACCCATCATGACAAACTTTTTCCCTCTCCTCCTTTCTCTCATCTCTGCCTCTCTCTCTCTCCTTTTTCTTCTCTCCCTTTCTCTTTTTCACACGAAATTCGCTGATAAATGTTGTTCAATTAGCGCTCTCTGTTCTGAATACTGTTTGTATACTCACTGTGTCGTGTTCGTATATATGTTTGTTTGGTGTTTCTCTACGATGCTTGAGGGAGAAGAATACACCAATTAAAACTAAAGTAGGTTCATTGGAGATCAGCTCTGACAAAAATAAAAGGGAGTTCTTCACAGTCCTGTGTCCCACGCCTCAGCTTCTGCCCAAGAGTGCTACTGCCAGACGTGTGACTACAGAGACAAAATAAAAATTTGTACCTAAAATTTTATACAGAGAATCCACTTTTTTACTGGGCGATATGCTAAAAAAGAAATATAAAACTAAAATAATTTCTTATTCAAGGGGAAAACATATACAAAAAAGGCTATATATTTTAATTTAAAATCTATAATTATACAATATGGGTACGATAATTTTGTATAATCCGTAATGCGGCATAAAAAATTTGGCATACCAAATTCACTAGTATCACAATCCTTTTTTTTCACAACCCACATTTTTCCTTCCCCCCTTTGTTCATACGGGATCTTGAACATTCGATTGATGCGTTCCGAACGAAGGTTAAAAGGCACAGAGGGGGGTGGAAGATCCTCCAAGTGCATATCTGAAGCTTTCTTCCAAATATTAGTGTCCAATCTGTGAGCTGTGTAGGGGAAAAAAAAAAGCGGTCGATTGGCCACATTTTAACGGCCATTAAAACCCTGATGTGATAATCACGAGATTTGCCAATACCCATGACAGTGAAACCTTATCCCAACACTTGGATGGGGGATCCTGGATTCCACATGGCCCCAATTTTTCAAATTTTAAAAGTGAGGGGCACGAGTGTATAGACTGGGGTAATGGGGAGACTGACATGCCCGCACCCCCCATCGTGGAAAGGGTTTGCAAATTCTCGGCGGGGGGAAACGGGGTCCACCATGTGCGCAGGCGAACGGGGACCCAAGATCAAAAACATGGGGCCGAAAGATTTAACGTTAAAACCCTTTGTTGCATTACCCACACGGAGACAACTGCCATCCAGAAAGTCTGTCAAAATACACCAAAAAAATTTTCCCACACACGAAAAAGTCAGCTGATACAGAAAAATAAATGGTTTGTGGGTTTGTCTTCTAACAGCAGCGGTTCCTTTGCTGGCTAGGTGTAGGCGCGGCATGGCTCACAGGCACGAACAGAATTCACTATGTCTTTTAAATGCCTGGCAAAAGACTGTCTGCGGGCCGACGCTTTGAGTTTCCACACCGGAGGGGGGCAATCAGAGGCGAGCCGGGGTGTCGGTTTTAAAGAAGCAGGGACCCCACCTAGGTCCTCAGCACCAAGTCAATCATTGTAAACCTTTTAAATTTTCCAGTACGGACGGGGGGTTATTTGGCGGTTGTACGGCAGGGAAAAACGATTTACACCCATACCAAATTTTCCAAAAGAGACCCTCTTCTCGTCTATAGCATCTGAGTTTTGAACAGATTGACGATGAAAAGGCAATCTTGACAGAAGGTCCATTCAGTATTGAAGGTACATTTCCCCCTTTGGGTGACTCCAGGGACCGGGAGAGGGCATAGGAAGAAACCCCTTTACCTGCATGCCCATTGCAGTAAAAAATGTAGGTGCGTTTTTATCCTTCATGGTGGAGGCGGGATTTTCAATAGCCCCGGAATATGGTGTTCAAAATGGGAACCAATGGACGATGATCTGTTATCAAATGAAGTGCTGAAGTCCACAAGATAGAACTTCCCAACTTGCTGAAGCCCAAACGACGCTGCATATCCAATTCGATGGTGCTTTCCCGGTTTGTTCTGTCTAGAAACGGATCCACATTGCACATCTTGATCTTCCAGCACCGTGGTCCTGCGTAACACTGCCGACCCCCAAAAGTCTGGGGGGCTCGGTCTGCGAATGGTAGGAAAGCGGATAAAAACGTCGCAAGTAGGGTGGCTTTGACCAAAGCTTTTTTTGTGCAAAAAAAATTTTTGGTTGGTCCGCTGTCCAAGCAAAAGTCTTTTTGGGACTCACAGTGGGCGGAGCGGCGCTGCAAGTGGTCGAAATCTTGGTGTAAACTAAAATTTGATTCCCAACCCCATAAATGACGAAGACTGTTAAGTTCACGGGGGGGTAGGAAATTTTTGTGATGGCCCTCACCTTCTTGGGCCTTCAATCCTATTTTTGGATATTTTGTACCCACAAAGCTGGCCTCAGATGCCCAAAAATGAATTCCGATTAAGTGTTTCCCGGCTAAAGACACCTAAAGGGAAACTTATTTACACGTCGAAGGTGTGGATGTAGTCCTCCCAGGGGAAAAGAATGTCACCCACAACTTTATGCGTCTTTTAACTCCTGAAGTCCCCGTCCCTCAAAAAAAAGGGTCTCCTGTTGCAGCAAAACCCATGGGGCCACGAAAATACCTAAACGTCCTAAGGAGTGAAAAATGTTGGGTGTTGTCGTCCTAGCAAGGGTTTTTTGCCAATATAAAAAGAGCATCCACGTTTGAAGAATTTTGCCCGTGGACTGATATTTCTGAGGCCCTTTTAAATGGCCGTCGGAGAAGGGGGGGGGGGGCGAGAGACTTCCTTTTGGTTTTACGGGGCAGGGGGTATACGAACACCCCTTTCACTTTTGGGCAACAACCATTGGATTACCCATTCTGAGGGTTTATCCTTATGGCTTAAGATCCCTTGGTCACTAAGACCAAAGCCCCTTTCTTCTTTGGTTCCTGAAAAGCCAAAAGGAATATTCTTGGGGTGTGAATTGCAAATAGCGTGGGTTTATCCCGCGAGAATTCTTGGGGGGCCTTCACGCTTGGGGGCCCTCTGCAAGTCCCTTCTTCCCAAGACGTCTGCATACTGAGCAGAAAAATTTCCTTGTTCTTCAGGAAAACTTAACTGGTCCAGGGTAAAGGGGGCAACGAGAGGGGTTCATACTGGCGTACTATCCGGCCCCATGGACTCGATTGGCATGTGCAAAATTCACATTTGCCTTTGGGAAAAATAGTCCGAAAAACCCCAAATCCGGGCCCCCTTTCCAAGGAGCACAGGGTGTAAGGAAGGCTGGACATCAAAAAACATTAGCGAACGGTCCCCATAAGGTGAGGGTTTCCACAAATGATCAGCCACTGGTGGATCTGGACCATCGTTTGTAGTACACTGTTCTCCCCGGGTTTTGTGCCAAGTCTTCTTTTGAAAGCCCAAGATTCTAAGATGCTTGAGTCAATGACGTTTTCTGCCCCTGTGCAGGAATGATGGCAAGACTCCCGATAATCTTTGCCAAAATACGCGGACTTTGGGGGAGGTGAGGTTAGGTCGTGCAGTAAGGTGACACCCCTGGCATGGACACTGAAGGGGATCAGAACTTATACTTCAATTCTGGTTTGTGTCCTCTTCTTTTGTTTCTACCCTTTCCCGTTTCTTGGGCAGCTTTATCAAAGTGTCCCTGCCGATTGCAGACCTCGTTGGCTTTCCTGGCAAAAAACTTTTGGAGAAAATTCCAAAAGGCCTTTCTTCCACAAGCCAAAATTGGAATTGGTTAATGGCCCTTTTTTCTGTTGATGACCAAGCAGTTGCAGACTTTACTAGGAAAAAGGTGAGTTGGGCCCTTCTGATTTCGTTAGGGAAAAGCCTTTTTTTATTTTTTTATATTGGGAAAAACAGCGGTGAGAAATGTGTCCCTAAAAGCAATGATGCGTCTTTGAGATTCATGAGCCTGCTTTTCCCCCAAAAAATCTTTCAAAGTCGGAAAAGTCCTCTGAATGCTTTTGGGGGAAATTCCTCACAGTATACCCATTTGTATGCGTGTTTCACATGCTCACGCATGTATGGTCCCGGGCTTGCAAAGGTCTATCTCCCGTGACAAGATTTTTAGCCCAAACCAAAAAGTATCGAAACCTGCCGCTGCTTTCATGCACTCGGAGAAGGCTTCCGTCAAAAGCCCTAACGGCATTTTTTATTTCCTGGGGTTTCCCTACATATTTGGCTGGGGCGGGGACGTTTAACGTGCTCAGACCCTTTGACATTCTTTGGGGGGAAACAGCTATGTTTTGGGTTTTATCGATGGGGAAAAAGGCCCCTTTGCGGTTCCTTCCCGGTTG
>NC_051428.1:30179505-30184305 GCF_015228065.2 Penaeus monodon | reverse complement strand
AACAAACACACACGCACATACTGTATACACATATACATTTCACGCAGGACCACACGCTCGTAGATATACACAAATGCACATAAGGAGAAACAAAGACATGCTTCCATGAACTCATATATGAACACACATAAACAAACAGACAAGAAGCATACCCATGTACATCCCGCCTTCAGGGACAAAGCCTCAGGATTTTCTTTGGTTAGATTTTAGATAACTGCATGATACTGTGGATTTCCTTGTCACATATATCCATTTTGCTGCGAATAAGACTTACGGAAATGTACAGTTGAGAGTAATGGCCATTACTGAATTCAAATTGCATACAACCTTCAGTTCAAGGCAGACATCAGGTTTAAAAACAGCATATGAACTATTCTATAATTTGACTTTTTCTAAATCACCTGAAGAATCTCGACGAGATAAAAAGCGGGAAACGGTTTTCTGTGACGCAACTAACAGGCAAGTCGTACCTCTGCAAAAAACAGTTCATTTACCCCTTTGTTTAACGTTGATGGCAGCTGTTGACATGTTGCAGATTGCAACCGCCGATCACAGAGGACCTGAAGCTAATGGTGATAATAAGGTGTAAAGAGGACGCATCATATTCTAAAAGAGAAATGGGCCGCTGACCAACGTAATGCTAGGACCCACCTCGTATACCCTCGCATTTTTGTCTATATAATGATCAACATTTTGTACCACACTGCAGGTCAAAATAATGGTGAAGTACTGTCGCTTTTTTTTCTGTCATTCAGTCAATGACACAAACGCAAACAAAAATACTGGACATATATTTTTTTCTTTTTATTCTGTTGAGCCTTTTCACCGGGACCATTGCTTGTGCGGTCTATTGTGTGCCGGAAATGCTGACATTTATAGTTGATGGATGGATAAATCTCTCTGGCCAGCAAAATGGATACAAAATATAGCCAGAATAACAAAATCCTGTGGTTATATTTCTGTTTCATTTCTAAAACTGTTTGGCGTATATATAGTAGGGACAAATATGCTTTTCTCGATCTACTTTAGATGTATATGGTTGAAAGATGGAATAATGCAATGCCGCATGGAGGGTTGTTATTTATGTATATGATTATCATCCATCAGAATAGCATCCCCGCATAATCATCATTGTCATTATTATTGTATATTCCTTTTATTAAAAAAACGGCGTCTGAACGCAGACAACCTAGTGGTTAGCTGCTAACCAAACTATATAGATGGATAAGAAGACAGATAGACAGATAAACAGATAGATATGAAGACAAATGGAAGGACAGACAAATTGACCAGAATATATAGAAAAAGCGATAGAGAGTGTGTCAGCAGCTGCTGAACTAGACTGACTTTTCCCTGACAAAAACTGTTCACGCCTGGAAATGTCAAACTAAAGGACTTGGAAAGGACAGCTTTTGGCAGAATTGGAAATTCCACAGCATTGCTGCAAGACTGGTTCCATGTCACTGTCACTTGAACTGTTGAATTCAGGTGAATCAACTGTGGTCTATTGGAAAACAGCTAACTTAACTTTGGTCTGTTTAACAAGAGATACACTAACTCTACTGTCTACTGAATCAAACCTGATTCGGCTTTTGTTGTCTGAACTACAGGTGACCCACCTCCATACACATTCAGTTTTAACATCCATTTACTGAACTGCAACTGTAGCAGGGCTCAATACATGCATGTATATATATATATATATATATATATATATATATATATATATATATATATATATATATATATATATATACATACATATATATATATATATATATATATATATATATATATATATATATATGATATATATATATATATATATATATATATATATATATATATATATATATATATATATATACATACACACACACACACACACACACCACACACACACACACACACACACACACACACACACACACACACACACACACAACACACACACACACACACACTCACACACACACACAACTAATATATATATATATATATATATATATATATATATATATATATATATATATATATATATATATATATATACCAGCAAGGCCCAATCACCTACCTTTTTCATTGCGACTTCACCATACTCTTATCAGTTACATCAACGCATATCACAACCATCACCATAAAGCATCAGACAACAACAACAACAGCCCCAACAAGAGCCACAGCAGCAGGACGACGGGCAACCGCTCCGTCGCGAGACGAAATATGACATCGCTTTCTTCTCGCCCTGCCCCTTGCTAAATGGGATCACCGGGTCAAAAGGTCCCACGAAGACCACCCCCCCCCCGCATGCCTCTGGATACCTGCTTCCCGCCGCAATTAATTTCCCGTACCCCTTTTTTTCGATCGCGTTTTTTATTTTACGGCGCCCCGTGGTGGTAATTCTTCCGCGACATCGGGGGATCTGGATGTGATGAATGGGTAATGAGTCACCCCGGCATGTGGTTGATCCTCCCCCCTTTCCGCCCATCCGCCCGCCCGCCTACGGTAAGCCCCGCCTCGATCCCTTAGAATTACAGGGAGAGGGGTGTGAAAGAGCGTCGTTTTGAAGAATGGCGCCTGTTTGGCGCCCGCCCGAAGGCGCTGAATGAAGATAGAAGGCAGATCAGGCCCCCTGGATTTTTTCCCAGGGGACGGTCTCGCATGCGGCGCCGTCTAACTCCTTTGTCCCCTTTCTGTCCCTTCTTCTTTCCCCCCTTTTCTTTTATTATTTTTGAAAGTTTTCTTCGTTTTCTTTTTTTCCCCTACTTTTTCTCTTCTTTTTTTCTTTTTTCTTTTTCTTCTTTTTTCTTTTTCTTCTTCTCTTCTTGTCTTGTCTTTTTTTCTGTTTTTTTTTTTTGTTTATGGGGGCAAGTGAGACACACCACCCCAACACACACACACAACACACACACACACACCACACACACACAACACACCACACACACACACACACCACACCAAAATAAAATAAAAATATAATATATTTTAAAATTTTAAAACATAAATAAAAATATAATATAAATTTTTACATATAATATATTATAATATATATATATAATATATATTATATATAATTATAATATATAAAAAATACCATTAATATACAATACAACACACACACCACACACAACCCCGCACACACACACACACACACACCCACACACAAACAAACCCACACACACAAACAACACAAACCACACACACACACACGCCCACACCCACACACCCACACACAAAACACCAACCCCACAGATATAGAATATATGTATAAAATATATTATATATATATATATTATATATATTATATATATTATATAGAACATACATACTAACACACACACGCACCACACCACACCACACACAACCACACACACAACCACACAACACACCCCCCCCCACGCACCCCCCCAACACCCACACACACACCCCCCACACCCCCCACACACACACACACACACACACACCCACCACACCACACACCCCCACCCCCCAAAACAAACCCCACAAACACAAACAACACACACACACCCCCACACCACACACACACACACACACACACACACAAAAAAATTATATATATTTTAATATAAAATATTATATTATAAAATTATATTTATAATATATTATATATAGACAATAAACAACACACACACACGCCCACACACACCCACACACAACACACACACACACACATAACACACACACACAACAACACACACCACACTCACCACACGCAACACACAAACATTGACCAAAACCCCACAAAAACCCCACACACACACACACACACACCACACACACCACACACACCCACTCCACACACGCACCACACAAAAACATTGACACACACACAACACACACAACCCCACACACATACACCACACACAACACACACACACACACAACAAAAAACACAACACACACCACACACAGATATAGATATATATGTATATATATATATTTATTAAATTTTATATAATATAAAAATAATATAATATATATATAATAAGGGGAACAAATACAAAAACACACCGCACACAACACACACAACAAACACCCCCACACCCCACACACACCACACACACCCACACACAAAAACAAAAACACAACACAAAACACACACTCACACAACGCACCACACACACACATTGACACACACACACACACACACACACACCACACTACACCCCAACACAACACCACACACACCCCACACACACACACCCACACACAACCAAACACACCACAGAATGATATATATATGATATTAATTATTAATATATATATAAAAATATATATCCTATCTGTGGGGTGTGTGTGTGTGGTGTGTGGTGTGTGTGTGTGTGTGTGTGTGGTGTGTTGTGTGTGGTATGTGTTGTGTGGTTGGGGGTGTGTGTGTGTGTCAATGTGTGTGTGTGTGTCGGTGTGGAGTGTGTGTGTGTGTGTGTGTGTGTTGGTTTTTGGTGTGTGTGTGTGTGTGTGTGGTGTGTGTGTGTGTGTTTTGTGGTGGTGTTGGGTTGTGCGTGTGTGTGGTTGTATGTAGTGTTTAAAATATATATTATATAATATATAAATATAATATATATATATATATAATATAAAAATATATATACATATATTTAAACTATACTTTTTTTTTGTGTGTTTTTTTTTGTGTGGGTTTTGTTTTTGGTGTGGGGGTTTTTTGTGTGTTTTTGGGGTGTGTTGTGTGGGGGTGGGGGTATGTTGGGGTGTGTGGGTGTTTTTTGTTTTTGTGTGTGTGTTTGTGTGTGTGTGTGGAGGGTTGTGTGGGGGGTGTTT
>NC_051428.1:30166540-30169040 GCF_015228065.2 Penaeus monodon | reverse complement strand
AATATTTTAATATAAAATATATATATATTTATATATATATTATTATTTATTTATTTATTTATATATGTATATGTATATATACATATATATGCATATACATATATGTGTGTGTATTTATGTGTGCGTGGTGTGTGTGTGTGTGTTTGTGTGTTTGTGTGTGTGTGTGTGGTGTGTGTGTTGGTGGGTGTGTGTGTGTGTGTGGTGTGTGGTGTGTGTGTGTGTGTGGTGTGTGTGTTGTGTGTTTTTGTGTGTGTGTGTACATATATATACAAAGCATAAATATTATGCTTAAAAGTATAAAATTATTGCATAAATAATATGCATAATTAAATTCTGTTTAACTGTTAGTCCCCTAAGGGAACTAATAAGACTTTCTATGTCACATTCCTCATTTTTCAGACTATAAAGGGGAGGACAAGTACGTTTTTGGTCCCAGAATGCTACACATCTCTCCACTACATCAGCGACCTTTAAGGGTCTTGGCATTCCTCGCAACGTGCTTCACTTTTAGCCATCTCTAGCTCATGCCAGTACGCTTCTAGAGTACGCACCACTGCTCCCTTCATTTTCCGTGAAGACAACTTATGATGCGGGGTTTTAAGTCAATGTGAGGAAAGGAAAACGAGCATCACAGGGCTGAGGGGGCCTTGGCCCTCCGTAAGCTCGCTATTCCCACTGATACCGAAAATACGCTGGTACCCACACAGGTTTTCTTCTTACGTGCTAGCATCATGCAAACCAACTTGAACGTCCTTTCTACTAGATGTGATGAGTTTAAGCTCTGATTGCTACAAAACACTACAGAAATCGCTATATATTTTAGCGAATGTTCGTAAAATCTCTAGTCACTTTTACTGCTGAAAAGGATGGATGTAACTCGCAGTGAAATCGAGGATGCCAAAAAAATCAGATTTCGAGCCATCTGTATATATTGCATCTGATCCTTGGTGTTGAAGAAATTCCTTCCCGATTTGCTCCGAATCTCTCCCCTTTCCCTATTCCGACCAAATCCAGTTCGACCAGATTTGTTCAAGGGGTGAAATATGGAGTTCCAGCTGGTAGAACTTTGGAGAGATTCAAATTGAGATCTTCCACAAGATTCCTCATTCTCCTACCATAGGATCGCCTGTCCTCGAGTAGGTTGAAAATCAGTCATCCAGTAGTAAATCAGGCTCATATAATCCCGGCATAATGAAAAAGGTGGTTCTCCACGTTGAAAGCTCTTGTACAGATTCTGATATCTTCATTTGAACTGAGTCCAACATCCGGATAACACTGGGAGTTGCAGATGAATAAGCCTCACATCTACAGTCAAGTTTGCTACGTATAAGCGTTCGGTAAAGCCGCAGAAGCGATGTGCGGTCTGTACCCCAAGATAGGTGTGAAAGAACCCGCAAAATACGAAGTGCTTTTCAAGCTTTAACCTTCAACTGTATGATATGAGGCACCCATATGAGCCTTAAGTCAAAAAATAGACCCAAGTACTCCACCTCTTGAACAAAATGCAGTGGGTTTGCTCCTAAATAGGGGGAAGGATAGAACTTTTCTCTCCTGTGGAATGCATGGCCACGGTCTTACTTGGAGAGAATATTGTATGTTGCCCACAGCACAGCCTGATTTATTGCAGTGTGCATGTGTCTTTCCACATCCTGTAAGCTTCCTCCAGAGCAGTAGAGTGTGAAGTCATGCACACAAGACACCACCTGGAACGACCTTTATGATGTCATTTATAGCAATGACAGACAGGATCACACTTAAGGCACTCTCTTGTAGGACCTCTTCCAACTGATCTTCCAAGTTAGAGAAACTGTTTCCTACTCTAAACTTCCAAGCAACATACACACACACACACACACACACATAGAAAGGACACTTTCTATGAAGGTAGGTAATGCTCCTCTTAAACCAGTGTCATATAGCTTCATGAGTATGCCATGCTCCCAAGTAGTATCGTAACCATTTTCAAGGCCAAAGAAGACTGCTAACATGTGAATTCTGTATAGCAGTCTCCATTCTCAAGTGCATCTCTGGTCGATTTCAATTTTCTCAACCCATGTTGATATGGGGTCACGTTTTCCTTTTAGTAGCCATGTCAACCTGAAGATTACCATTTTCTCCATCAGTTTGCAAATGCAGCTGGTGAGAGAAATTGGTCTGTAATTCCCCGGGATGGAAGCTTCCTTGCCAGGTTTAGGGATAGGAATAGTTATAGCCTCTTTCTATGTGGATGGCACTGTGCCCTCCCTAAAGATCCAGTTGAACAGGTTCAGTGTTGCTTGCAGGTGGATGGCCTGGAAGGGAATATCCAGACGTACCCTCACTGCCAGTCCTCCATGAGGTCCATTATTAAAGGTCATATAATGATCTTGAACTTGGAATCCTCTCCGGGATTTTCCCTGGTCATAATCTCTTGTAGGCATACACAAACTGGGTTACATGAAGCTATTTGATGTTGCAGTTCCTCTCGTTTTGCATGAATTCCCTGACAATTCCACTGATT
>NC_051428.1:30130560-30156100 GCF_015228065.2 Penaeus monodon | reverse complement strand
ATATATATATATTATAATATATAATATATATTATATATATATATATTATTATATATAATTTATAAATTTAAAATAAAATATAGTATATATTATATTATATATATATATATATATGATATATATATATATATATATATAATTATATATATATAATATGATATATATAGATATATATATTATATATAAAGATATAATTATATATTATATCAATATATAATGTAGTTATCTATAGCTATTCATATATATATTTATACTAGATTATATTATAATTAATATAAATATATAGTAAGATATATTAAGATAAATTTTATATATAATGTATTATATATGTAATATATATATATATATTATACTTAGTAATATATAATATCATATAACTAATATATAAATAAATAATAAATATATATATATATCATAAATATCATATATAAATATAGTATGTATGATATATGTATAATTATATATTATAATATATTATATATATAATACAATAATACTAAGACTTATAGGTGGCTTATTATGATACTAAATATTTTATCATAAAATGTATATATGGACTATATATCATAATATTAGAGATGGTATATATATGATATATCTAATATAATATTAATAATTAATAATAAAAGTATTGTATTATTTAATATATATATCATATATATAGTTTACTATATAGTAGATTATATATTATATATAATATATTAACTATATAATAACTACTATTATATATTATAGATAAGTGTCATATAATATATATATATATAGAAATATATTATATAATAGATATGATAGTGTAGATATATATATATATATTAATATATCTCTATATGCATCTAAATATATTAGGGTATATTATTCCTATTATATTATAGAATCAAAATAAAAGTAATATATATTATCTATAAATATAAGAATGGTTATATATAGCTAGATATATTATATATATATATATCTATATATATTATTTAAAAAAAAAAAAAAAAAAAAAAAAAAAAAAAAAAAAAAAAAAAAAAATTTTTTTTTTTTTTTTTTTTTTTTTTTTTTTTTTTTTTTTTTCCCCCCCCCTTTTTTCCGCCAAAAAACCCCCGTTTACAATTTGGTTTAAACCCATTGCCCCGGAGGGGGGGGGGGGGGGAAAGGAGATTAATTTCACGGGAAAATAAAATTTGGGTCTTTTGGAAATAACATGGTTTTTGGGACGATCATACAAAATTTTTCATTAATTTTAACCCCAGGTTTTCCGGGAATGAAAAGGTGCCCGGGGACGGATTTAATAAGTAACTTGGGCGTTGGTGAGGGGTTAAAAAGGAAAAATAAATTTTCCCCTTTTTTTAAAAACAAACAAAAAAAGCAAAATTTAAATTTTAAAAAATTTTCAAAAGATAATGGGAAAATGGGGTGTCCGAAAAGTAGCAATTTATATCCTATAAACCAAACCCACAAAAAAACCCAAAAAACCCCCCCCAAAACCCAAAAAAACCCCAAACAAAACCTTTTTTGGTTTTTGTGGCAAATTTTAAATTTTAAAATTTTCCTTTGGGAAAGCACACAAACACACCACACACATTTTTGGGTTTTTCAACCCCTTATCCCCCTTTAATTTTTGGCGGGGGGAAAACAATAAAAACTTTTCAAATTTTTTTCCAGTTTTATTTAAATCCGGTTTCGGGGAAAAAGGTTTATAAGGGAAAAAAAATTGGAAGTTTAAAAAAATAACATATAAAAAAATGGGGTTTTGGTGCGAAAAATTTTGGATAAAAGGGTTCATTAAAAAAGGGGCCCAATAAAAACATAAAAAGGGGAAAAACCCAAAAAGGGGCAACATTTCTTGTTAAAAAAAAGGACAAAAACTTTTAATTGAAATAAAAAATAAAAAAAAAATTTTGGGGCCCGGGAAACTTTTATAATTTTTTTCCCCCCAAAAGGGAACCCCGGAAAAAAACCCTAAATTTGGGCCCTGTTTACTAAAAAAAAACAAAAAAAAAAATTAAACCCCTAAAAACCCCAGAAAAAATTTTTTCATTTTTTTAAAATAAAACTTTAAAAAAATTCTTAAAACCCAAAAATTTTAAAAAGGGCAAGGGAAAAAAGTTGGTCAGAAAAACCCGCCTTTCTTAAAATCCCGAACCATAACAAAAACAACTTCACTTCCCAATTTAAAACTGGTATCCCATTTAAGGGGGTAAAAAAAAGGGGGAACACAAATTTTTAAATAAAAAAAAAATTTGTAATTCCGGGGAACCGGTTTGTTGGGTCCTCCAGGGAAAACAATTTCCCCCTTTCCGGGGTTTAAAAAATAAAATTTTAAAACTTTGGGGAAAGGGGCCGAACAAAATTTTGGCTCCCCCCCTCGGGGCCCCTCAAAAAAAATTTCCCCCCCAAAAAAAAAGGGGGGGACCCTTTTTTCCCCTTTAAAAATAAAAAAAACCCAAAAACATTGGGGTCGCCTGTGGGGTAAAAATTTTGGGGGGAAATTTTATTTTTTATTTAAAAAAAACCCGGGGGCCAAAATTGCAAAAAAAAGGGGGGATCCAAAAAAAACCAAAAACGTTATAAAAAAACCCCAAAAAATTCCCAAAAACCGAAATTTTAAAACTACCGCCCCGGCCACGTTCCCCAACCCCGAAAATGCCCCGAAAAAAAGAAAAAAAAAAAAAAAACGAAAAAAGAAGGCCAAAAAAAGACGGGAAAAAAAAAAGAAAAAAAAAAAGAGGGAGAGGGGAGGAAAAGGGGAGGGAAAAGGTTTTAGGAAAAGGGAAGGGAGGGGGAGGGGGAAAAGAGAAAAAAGGGGAAAAAGAAAGGGGGGAGGAAAAGGGGAGGCAGGGGAAAAAAAGGAAGGCAGAGGGGGAGAAGTGGGGGGAGGGGGGAAGAAGGGGGGAGAAATATGATTAAAGAATAAAAGGGAAGAAAAGGGAAAAAAAGGGGGGGAGGGGGGGGAAAGGAAAGGGGGAAAGGAAGGGGGGGGTGGGAAAAAAGGGGGGGAAGAGGGGGAAAAAAGGAAAAAAAAGGGGGGAAAAGGGAAGCGGTAGAAAAAAAGGGGTAAGGAAGAGAAGAAACAAAAAAGGGGGGAAAAACAAAAAAAAGGGGAAAAGGAGGGAAGGGAAAGGGGAGGGGTAAAAAAGATAAAGAGAGGGGAGAGGAGAGGGGGAGAGAGGGAGGGGGGGGGGGGGGGAGAGGGGGGAGGGAGGGAGAGAGAGGAGAAAAGGGAAGGGGAGTGGGAGGAGAGGGAGGAGGAGGAAGGGGAGAGAAGGGAGGGAAAAGAGAGAAAAAGAAGAGGGAGGGGAAGGGAAAGAAGAGAAGGAGGGGAGGGGGTGAGTGAGGGGAGAGAGAGGGGGGAGGGGAGGGGTTTTTGTTGGGGGGGGGGGGGGCGGGGGGGGGGGGGGGGGGGGGGAGGGGGGGGGGGGGTAGGAAGAGCAGAAAGGGTTGAGTGAGAAAAGAGAGAGAGGGGCGAGGAGAGGAGGGGAGAGAGAGAAGGAGAGAGGGGAGAAAAAGAGGGGAGGGGAGAGAGGGGAAATGGAGAGCAGAAAAGGGGGGAGAAAAGGAAAAATTTAAGGGGGGGGGGGGAAAAAGGAAAAAAAAAGGGAAAGGGGGGGGGGAAAAGGGAAAAAGGCCAAAGGGGCCCCTCACAATCGGCTCATGATAGCTGTTTTTTTACAAGCAGTGATCCTCCCCAAAGTTCTGTCTCACGGGAAAATTCCATATAACGGGGGTTTCCCGGCATTTGCACCCGTGAAAAAATGATGGCCCTTCTTATCGAGACACTAAAAATAAACACCCCCAAAAAAAAAAATAAAAAAAAAAACCTTCAAGGACAAGATAGTAATAAAAAAATGCATTTGGATATCAAAAAGGGAAAGGTTTATACGTCTGAAGTATCTGGCATCTGGGTTTTTCTTCGCGTAAAGGGAAAGGGACAAGGGAAAGGCATACCTCTAGCCCCCAAACGCAAGAGATTAGAGATGCCCTTGGGCAGGGGTGCCCAGCACAACCCCAACCAAAAAGTAAAATTTGGATTAACAAGACTAATAATCGGGCACACAAAACTGACTAGGGCCAATGAGGCTAAAATTAAAGGGCACTTTGTGAGGGATCCCAAGGGCCTTAAGGGGCCCCCCATGTAGGGGAAAAGTTTCTCAAAATTAAAACTTGTCCCCCCATATACAGGGAAAAATTTTGGGGGTTAGGATTGTGATAAGAGGGGTTCTTTGTTTCCTTAGGGGGGCCAAATTTTAAAATAAAAATTTAATTAGGAAAAATATTTTTTGCAATAATTTTTTTTACACTTAGGGGATAAATTACTTTGATTTATTATTATTGTTATTTGTAAGTTTTTTATTGATAGTTTTTAAATTTTTAAATATTTCAATATTTCTATTAAAAAAAAAAAGGTTTTCACCTTAGCGGGTTGCATGGCAGAAAATTTTTAAAATAAAAAACAGCCCAACAAAAAAAAAGGGGAAGAAGTCAAGTACCCATTTATTTTGATTTCCCCTGTTGCGGGATTCAGTGTGAGAGCCCCACTTTTCCCTATCATTAAGCACCTTGGTTTCCAAAAACAAAATTTCAGGGTAGCTTGGTTTTTGGGCATAATAATCTCCCCGGGCTCTGGAAACCCCGGGATTTTTTCTGCATCCCCCAAGTCGAAGTTTCGGGTTTTTAGAGGGAACTGGAAACGGGGGGGAAATGTCTAGGGGGTCGGGACCCTCCCCAGAGTTGTCTCGGGGCCTGGGTTTTTTGGACCCCCTCTTTCGGTTTAAATTTTCTGGGCTGGGGGCATGGGGAAGCAGGGGCTTTTTGGGGGTTTGAGCTAGTTTTTCCCATCCCGGCCCGGGAGGAGGTCTGACGGGAATTTAGGGGGTCCCCCTAATTGGGGAAATCTCATAGCCCAGACATGTTTTTTGGGATATTCATTTTAAATTTTTAGCGCGGTTTTGACAGAGCGACCGGTTTTGGATTTTTTTTGCACTAAAAGCCTGTATGGCTTCAGAGGGGACGGGCTTTTGGGGGGGCCCTTGCACGGATCGTCTCATTATTTCTTTTTTTGCGGGGGGATTTTGCAAAAAAGGTTTCCATAAAATTTAACTTTTTTAAATTTTTTCTTTTTCCTCCACCCCCCAAACCCCCCCCACCAACTTAAAACAAGGGGGCCCCCTGATTGTTAGACATTTTAAAAACCCAAAGGGGTGGTGAGAGGATTACACAAAAAAATGTCCCGCCACCCCGGGGCCCAATTTGGAGTGCCAACATGATGTGATGCTTGCCCCCTTCCCACCTGAAGGAAACCCCGTCGATTGCCCTGCCCGGGCCATAATCAGGCCACCCATCTTGCGAAAAAAAGGGGGACCAAAGGGGCCCTTTTGTACCCCGCAGGGCAACTCGGAAAGGGGAATCACCCCCCCCCAGGATCCACATTGCAAGGGATCCCCAAACATAGAAACCCACATGGGTTAGGTGAAAACCCCCGGGGGGAAAGACTAGAGGGTCCCCTTAAACCTAAATATAGGCTATTTTTTAAAACCCCTTCCTTTCCTCCCTTTTCCAGAAAAACGATATTTCAAAGGCTGTACACCCCCGAGAGGGGGGGCTCAAAGGGGGGCTTCCAGTAGCAGGCCCACTAGTGAGTATAAATGGAAAGGGAATAACTTAAGAAAAGCCTGTCCCTTCATGTTTTTTAGGGTAGAGCACCCCCCCGCAACCTAAAGTTCAGATATTTTCCCGGGGTTGGGGTCCCCCAACCAGGCCAAAACCCAATGTCCTTGATTTTGGGCACCCGGCTCCCCCATTCCCTGTGCACTTAAAAAGTCACGTGTATTAAGCCACAAAATTAAAAAACTAAATCGGGGGTTTCAGGACCTCTAGGTCTAAATTTTTTGTTGGGGTTTGGGGAAGGGGTGATCTAAATTTTCCCTCAGAAAGTTTGCCCTTTGGGGATTTTTGGGGGTATCCTGGCGTTCTGCCCCAAAACTTTCGTTTTTCCCCCGGGTTTTTAATTTGCCTGCAATTGGGTTCTCCCCTTATGCTACTTTTTTCTAACAATTTTTTTTGGCTTTAGGAAACTCACTGCACACCTTTGGTAACTGTACCCATCCCCGAGTTCGTGCTGAGACGGAGCAAAACCTTCAACTTCCACAGGGGAGGGATGTGTCGGGGGGGCCTTTTAGCATCCCGCTTTATGGTCCCCTTTGAGTTGCCATTTTTTTGCCAGGACCGGGTTTTGGCAACCATCTAAAGACTCCCAACTCTATTTGAATTTCAAATTAAAAAACGAATAGGGGTGGGAAACCCCCTCCCTCTCAACGCTTTCAGCCCCCTTACCTGGGTGCTGTCAAATTTAAACCAATTGATAGACGTCATTTCACACAAGCTATGGCAAAAACTAGGGGACAGGTATAAAAATTTCAATATTGGAGAGCCCATCTTTGTGAGGGGCCCCCCCTTAACAAAAACCCCTCCCTGCCGGGGGCTTGAGGCCCCAATAAATTTGGTGAGCTGGCCCAAAGGGCAAACCCCTTTTACGGGGGGGGTAAACCAAGGGGGATGAGACAAAAGGTTTCCTGGTCCCCTAAGTTCCCCTTGGGCCATCGGGAAACCAAGGAAAAACCTTCCCCCAAACGTGTGTTTGTCTTTGGGGGCCCATCCCGTATTCCCAAAGGAGACAGGAGTCCTGGGGGGTTTGAGCGATGGGGCCCCACTGCGCCTCCAGCTAGCGACACCCCCTTTTGGGCCCCTTTTTCGGGTTAGACGAGTGGCTTGATCAAGGCCCGATCAAGTAAACCAGTGGTAAAAAAAGGGGCTAGGGTAAAAGCGGGGCACTGTTCAGTCGGAGGCAAAAGGTCCCACGCCCCAAACAGTACTGTGATAGTGGCTGAAATTTTTTCCTCTTACCCCGGGGCTGTTGGGGAGATTTTTAAAAAAAAACTTAGCTTCCCCCATTGGGGCCCCTGGGGGTGGGGGGTGAGGAAATGAAAAATTCTAATTTGTAGAGTTCCCACAAAAAAACAAAAAATCTAGCTCTCTCCCCCGCGGCCCACGCAAAACCCCCCACAAAATTCCCCCTGGGTTTTGCGGGTTTTGTTTTACCCTCCATCTTGGGGTGGAGCTTCTGCGGGGGGGGGGGGGGTTTAACCCAGCCCCTTTTACATAGAAGCTTGAAAATTTGGGTGTGAGGTTATTCATCCGCAACTCCCCCTGTTCCCCTTTGGTGTTGGACTAATTCATAATGAAAACCCAGAAACTGTTTTTGGGGTTTCCCGGTTTTTCACCTGTATGCGAGAGGGAGAACCAAACCCCTTTTTATTTTCACCCGGATCCCTGAAAAATGATTTAATAAACGAGATAAAAGGATTTCCCGGGGTCTCCTACCTCCCGTTTGGGTTTTTAACCCCCTTTAAGGGTAGTAAACCCATGGTGGAAAATGAGGGAAAACTTGTGGAGACTTAAAATAAGTCTTTTAAGGTTCGGCTGTTGGGAAATTTTCCAATTCCCCTTGGGGCTAATCAAAAACCCCGGGGCTGGATTTTGGGCGGAATTGGGGGAAGGGGGGGAGATCCCCCAAGGAAGTTTAGAGAGGGATTTTTTCAGAAAAAAGTACCCAAAGGGCAGAGGCCAAAAAATACAGAAGTTCAAAATCTGAAAATGGTTTTTGGGGTTTGTAGCAGTGAGAAGAAGGAAGACGCATTTTGGCAGTTTTCCTAGCACCTCGAAACTTCGCTTTAGAGTTTCATGCCCTCCCTTTCAGCAGTTAAGTGAGTAGAGTTTAGAAATATTTTTTGTGATATTTGGACTCTCGGGGTTTTCCTTGCAAGAAACCCAAAAGCTTAAAAAGCATCACAACCCCGTAGTGAGGGGGGTTCAAGAGGCTTGACTGATGTTTAAACACGTAAAAAAAATAACTCTTTGTTTGGGGACAAACGTATGTTTGGGTTTATGGGAAGGGCGAGTGATCAGAAGGCCCCAAGGGAGCTGTGCTCAGTTTTTTTGATCAGAGTGTCTTGTGAAAAAATGGAAAAGGGAAAATTTGGGGGTCCTTAGGAAAAAAAATGCGAGAGGGTTGAGATGGGCCCGGGAGTTTTGGGGACCCTCATCCATCCCAAACCCCAAAAGTGAAAGTTGCCCTTTAAAAAGATAAGAATCGGGAACAAAACTGATCATGGGCCCCATGATGGCTAAAAGTGAAGCCTTTTTGGGGATTTCCCAAAAGGGCCCTTAATGACGAAAATGTGGAAAAAATGGGTAACCTTCTCAGACCAAAAAAAGTATGTACTTGGGCTCCCCCTATAACTGAAAAATGTATTGGGGGGGGATTGTGATATGAGGTTTTTTATTAGTTCCTTAGGGGACTAATATTTCAATAAAATCTAATCGCAAATGTTTATGCAATAATTTTTTAACTTAGAGCATAATATTTATGCTTTGATTTTAAAAATATTTAATGTTATTTTTAAGAGATTTATTTATAGATTTTTTTAAATTTAAAAAATTTTAAATTTTTATTTTAAAAAGGCATTTGCCACTAATGACCTTAGCTGTTGAAGGAAAAAATTTTTAAAAAATCAATCAATTAACCCCCCAGTATGGGTGCCCTCCGGGGCTGGGTCACCCGATCATTTGGGAAATCAAGCCCCCCACCGCGGCAAGGGGGTTTTGTTAGAGGGGGGGAGGCGGATCATTCAATTTAAAAGGGTAGCTGATCGGTGTTCATGGGTTTTTCAGGGTCACTTTGGGGTTGGAAAAGGGTTTGGTTGGTTTTGTTTAGGAGCCTAGAACCTTTGGTTTCAAGGAGAGTCAAACTCAGAGGTTGGGGGGAAAATATGCCCAGCGAGGCCCGCGCGGGGGGGGTGTGGAAATTTTTTTCCAAAAAAATTTCCGGGGGGATTGCAAATTTTTTTTACATTCTACTTTTTAAATAAATTTGTTTTAATTTTTGTTTGGCGTTATCAAGACTTTTGATGACCTGTCTTCTTAGAAAGATAAGTCCATCGAACATGGGTTTAAACGTTTACATTTTTAGTACAGTGACTTTTAAAACGGTCGGGCACCCTTTTTTTCTTTTTAAAATGGCTGGGAAATGTTTTGTGAGTTTTACCTGAGAACCCGGGGATGGTGCTCAAAAATAATTAAGGCGAGGAAGCCAAAAAGTAATTCCCTTGGCCAAAACTAAAAGTTTGGGGTCGAGCCCACGAGGGGAAAAGGGGTACTTATTGGCCGTCTATTTTGGGAAACAAGCCCCTCAAAATTAAATAGAAATTTTGATAATTTTAATTTTTATTTAAACATTGGGGGCATTAAAGGGAAATTTTTTATTCACCTCTGGGGCCCGTCTTTACTTTTGGGGCCTAGATTTTAAACCTGGCATGCTTTTAAAAGGAAAAATTTAAACCCCCAATCCTGTATTGGTCCATTATGACAGGCGTCATCAAATCCCTTGAGAGAATGGAATTGAGTTGCCCTTAATTTTATAATAAACAAAAACGAAACCAAAAATTTTAACTTTCCATGCCAAAGATGAGTGAAAATTCCTTAATTTTCTATTTTTTTTCATTTGGGGATATTCAAAAAGGCAGGGTTTAAAAAAATAAAAATTGAAAAGAAAAAACGAAAAAAAAATCCCAAGGGAATTTCCCTAGTTTTTAGACACAGGAAGGGAATGGTTTTTTTCCACGTTGAAAAAAATTTCCCCAACTAAATTTAAATTTCATTAAAAGAGTAAAAAAAAAAAGCTTTTTTAAAAAATCGAGTAGGTTTGAAATTTTAAAGGGGAAAATTTCCCGATTTTAAAACCCAAAAAGGGGCTTCAAAACCCGTGGAAATTTGTTATAAAAATCCTCGCTAGAACACACTGAGGGAAAAAATACCCCACTGTGCCCCATGATCACAAACGAGAAAGAGCTTTCGAAAAAATCCCGGGAAAAATAAATTGTATTGGTTTTCTTTTTGTTTAACCTCTCCCTTTGGTTGCTAAAATTCATTTGGAAACTGAAGCCTTTAAAATAATTTATTTGTATGGGCACAGAAATAAAGGCCCTGATATAATGCAGCATTGTGTGTGTATGTATTTTAAATATATTTTTTTTTTCTCTCTCTTCCCCTGTGGTAAATGTTTCCTAACGACCCTTAGCGTTCAATTGAAAACCCTTTTAGAGGGTGAAAGCTAATTGCCCTTACACGAAAAACGCCTTTTTTATGAAACAGCAAAAATTTTTGATTTAATTTTCATAATCATGTGCCCGGCAGTGTGTATTTAAACTTTTGTGCAAGTACTGTGGATTTGGAAAAAAAACTTTAATCTGGAATTAACTTTTTTTTGGGACATAAGACACCAAAGGGTTAAAAAATGTATTTAATGATTGTAAAAGGAACCCTATTTATGATATAATCCCCCATTCCAGTCGTTTTTATTTTGTTTTTAAAGGGGGGGAAAAAGGGGGAATTTCCAAAAAGCCAGAACCTGGGTTCCAAAAGGGTTTTCATTCTCCTACCATAGGATTTGCTATCCTCAAGGGGGTTTAAAAAACCCAAAATTTGGGTATAGGAGATCCGGAAACCTTCGTAGTCTTGTGTTGAAATTTAGGTTGTTAGTCCCCCGGTAAAAGAAAGAGGTGGTTCTCCTTCTCAGGATACAAGGATTCCATTTGGTTTTAAATCCCGGGGCAGTTTTTGGCAGAGTGCAAAGGGAGAGGGGCCATTTCTTGTTTTTTCAAAAATGGGAAAATTTAAGGAGTTTTTGCTGCCGCCTATGAAGAAAAAAAAACTGGGTTTTCGTTCCCGTTTTAGCCCAAAAAATGGAGAATCGGGCAAAGTTAATAGGGTCCCCGAGGGTCTCGCCATGGGGTTTTGCTAAATCATTAGCAAAAAACTTTTTTTTCGTGATGATTATCTCAGAGGGACGGGCATGAAAATTTTCTTATTTAACCTTTTCCCATACCCTGCTAAGGGGGGGCCCAGAGGTTTAATGGGAGACATTAAAATTTTCCCGGGCGTCCCCATAGCCCCTTTAGCATTTTCCTGGGCCCGGGGTTGGGTTTTTGTAATGGTCAAGGTTACCCCGTGGGGCGTCATTTAACGCCTTATTGCAAACTTTTTTTCTTGACAGTTTTTGGCATTAACCGGGCCCCCAAAGGTACCAAGGGGCGATGGTTTCTGCCCGCTACTTTTCCGGGAAAGGAGCTCTGCCCGCAAGTGAATTCATGATTTAGAAGTTATTAAACAACATCCCCTTTAAACAATGGAAACCATAAAAATCCCCTTTCAATAATGCAGTTGATCTGCATGTTCGTCGCCAAATCGGGATCCATTGGGTGGAATACCATTCACCTCCCCCCAAAAATATGGGGAAAATGGCGCTTCCAGTAAATCTTCCATAATGCCCCCAAATGAAAATTTTCCCCGTAACAGGGGAGCCAATTGACAGGTTAATTGGGGAATGTCCCCCTTTGAAATTTTGGGAAAAGTGTGGGTTTTCACTTTCAGTAAAACGGGATTTACTCTTAAGAACAAGGACCCCCCCAGAGGTTTATACCCAACCCTTGGGAAAACTCCCAAGAGTGAAATGGATGTGGCAACTGTCCCAAATCATTGTGTTTAGGGTTTGGGAGGAAAGGGAGATAGAGCAACAGTGTAAGGGGGTATAAAACCTAAATTTCACAGTCTTTACCTACAGGTTGTCTGAAAGTGGAGCCCCGGAAGGGAATATTTGATGGACCATTTCTTGGGTCTTCTCCTGAGGGGCCATTATCAAAGGTCCCCAAAAGGGGTTTAATTTTGGAAAATCTTAGGGAAAAACAAAAAGATTTTTCCCCGGTAAAAATCCCCTTGAAACATACCAAATGGGTTACAAAGAAGCTATTAGGGTGTTGCAATTCTTCCCATTTTTCAAGAATTTTCCCCCACAGGGTTTCCCTTGGGGTTAGGGATCCAGTTTTTTAAACTACCTTTTTATAAGTGTTTAGCAGCACCTGCGGTCAAGGTTTGCCCCCCACCCCCTTTTGGGGTCCCCTTTCCGGTCTTTGGGGAATCTTTGGGGGTTTTTTACCCGTGGAAATAGTTTTCACAGGCTTCCTTTTGACAGGTCAGGGGTTTCTTTGCCCGGGAAAGGGAAAAGACCCCGGGCCTTTGCTTCAGGGGCATTCTGCCAGCAGCGTAGGCCCCTGTGGGAAATGGTGGCAGGGGGGGTCTCACCATTGAGGGCCCTGGAGCCCGGGCCCGATGGCTCCCCAAAACCCCTTTCTTTGGGAGAAGGAGTTTTCCCCAATAGACCCCTCACTCCTATCCATTTGGTGGGGAAAAAACTCACCAAAAGGGGGAAATTCAGCCCAAAATTTGGGGCGAGGTTTAAAAGGGAAATGGCCCGAGTGTTTTGGGTAAGAAGCACTGGAGGGCAAGGGGTTTGGGGGGAAGGGGAAGGAATAGAAAACCCAAGCAAAGAAAATTAAAATGGTGTTTTTCAAAAAAGCACAAGGGCCCTGTCGCTTTGCCCTTGGAAAAATAATTTTTTTCCCTTTCTCCCTTTTTTACCCAAAACTTTTTTTCAAATTTTTACCTTTTTTCATTTCTTAAGAAGCTCCTTTAGCTTTTTTGCAGTGGGGAACAGAAATAGACCTGGGGCGTTGTCATTTCCTTGATGACCTGTTGTACCCCACTTCACACTATTTTGTTTGCCCTTTTCCATAAAATGGGGGAAGAGTTGGCCCCCGCCCATAACCTTAGAAGGGAAGCAAACCCCATTGGGCACATATGGGTTTACCTTAGGTTGGGCCCCCTACCAAAATTAAAATGATTCTGGAAAGGGCTAACGTGGGGAAAGTTGAAGGATTGATTTATTTATTTAAATTTTTCAAAAATTTTCTGCCGCATCAACAGCAAGGTAAATTTGCGGGGGAATTAAACCTTTTTAAATAGAAATATTAAAAAATTTAAAAACCTTTAAAAAAATTTGAATAAAATTTTTTTACAAATAACAAAAAAAAAAATAAAAAATCAAAGCATAAATATTATGCTTTAAGTATATAAAATATTGCTAAACATTATGCATATTAAATTTTATTGAAAATATTAGTCTCCCTAAGGAAACTAATAAGACCCTCTATGTCACAATCCTCCCCCAATACATTTTTCAGTGTATATGGGGGGGGACAAGTACATAGTCTTTGGTCTGAGAAGTTGCACATCTTTCCACTACATGTGCGATCGTTAAGGCTCTTGGCATCCTTCACAAAGTGCTTAAATTTTTACCCCATCATCAGCCCATGAGTCAGTTTGTGTGCCCGATCTTAGTCTTGTTATGCAACTTCCACTTTTCGGTTAGGATGAATTGCTAGTCACCCAACTGCCAAGGTCACTCTAATCTCTCACAGTTTGTTTCTGGAGGTATGCCCATTGTTCCTTCCATTTATTGCGAAGGAAAAAAAACTCCTTATGCTGGGTTTCAGGTCGGTGTATGGGAGAGGAAAAACGAGCATCACAAGGTGAGCAGCAGCTCCCTTTGGCCTTCTGATCAGCTCGCTCATTCCCACTGATACCAACATGCGCTGGCCACCCAACACAGATTTATCTTTTTGCGTTGTTGAACATCGGGTGCAAGCCAATCTTGAACCTCCCTTCATACTGCAGTGATGATTTTAAAAGCTCTTGTTTGCTTGCAAAGCACTACGAGAGTCACAATATATCACAATAGAATGGTTCGTAAGATCTCTAGTCATCTTAACTGCTGCAAGGAGGCCCATGTAACTCTGCAGAAAAGACGAGAAAGACTCCCAGATCCCAGTCTTCCTTCTGCTCACTGCTGCAAAAACCCACACCATTTTCAGATTCGAACCATCTGTATATATGCCTCTGATCCTTGGTACTTAGAAATATGCTGAAGAAATTTCTCTTTGATTTCTGCTTTGATTTCCCCCCTTTTCCCAATTTCCCGACCAAATCCAGCTCGACTTGATTAGTCCAAGGGGGAATTGGGGAATTCCAACAGCCAGAACCTTAGTGAGACTTAAATTAAGATCTTCCACAAGTTTCCTCATTCTCCTACCATAGGATCGGCTATCCTCAAGGGGGTTGAAAACCAATCTGGATGTAGGAGATCCCGGAATCCTTTGTAGTCTCGTGTAGTAAATCAGGTTCATGTAGTCCCGGTGTAATGAAAGAGGTGGTTCTCCACTCTCAGCATACAGGGATTCCACAGGTGAAGACCTGAAAGCCCCAGTACAGATTCTGAGAGTTTCTTTATAAAACTGAGTCCAACATCGGAGAAACGTGGGAGTTGCAGAAGAATACACCTCACAGCCATAATCAAGCTTACTACGAATAAGCGCTCGGTAAAGCCGTAGAAGCGTTGTGCGGTCTGCACCCCAAGATAAATGTGAAAGAACCCGCAAAATACTAAGCGCTTTTGTAGCCTTCACTTTTAACTGTTTGATGTGAGGCACCCATGTAAGTCTTGAGTCAAAAGTTAGACCCAAGTTCTTCACCTTTTGGGACAAATTGCAGTGGGTTTGCTCCTAAATAGAGGGAAGGGTGGAGTTTTCCTCGTTTGTGGAAATGTATAGCCATGGTCTTGCTTGAAGAAAATTTGAACCCATGATATGTTGCCCACTGTACAACCTGATTTATTGCAGCCTGCATGTGTCCTTGCACATCCTGTAAGCTTTCTCCTGAGCAGTACAGTGTAAAGTCATCTACATACAGATTACATGAGACAGAACTTGGAACAACTTTTACAATGTCATTTATAGCAATGGCAAACAGGGTCACACTTAAAACACTCCCATGTGGGACCCCTTTCAGCTGGTCTTCCAGGTTAGAGAAACTTTTTCCCCAAACCCGAACTTAAAGTTCTGTTAGCAAGGAAGCTTTGTATGAAGGTAGGTAATGCTCCTCTTAAACCAATGTCATACAGCTTCAGAGTACCCATGCTTCCAAGTTGTATCGTAAGCCTTTTCAAGGTCAAAGAAGACTGCCAACATGGGGGACGTCGCTTGTGCGAAGGAATTCTGTATAGCAGTTTCCATCCTCACAAGTGCATTGTGGTCGATCTCAATTTTCTAAAGCCATATTGATATGGGGCAACATATTTTCTTTTTCTAGCAGCCATGTCAACCTGAAGTTTACCATTTTCTCCATCAGCTTGCAGATGCAGCTGGTGAGAGAAATTGGTCTGTAATTTCCGGGTGCGAAGCATCTTTGCCAGGTTTAGGAACAGGAATGATTATAGCCTCTTTTCATGTGGATGGCACTGTGCCTCCCTATAGATCCTTTTGAATAGGTCCAACGGGAACTTCTGGGAGCTCTCCGGTAAGTGAGATATCATTTGATATGGAATATCGTCACTTCCTGGGGCATCTTACGGCAGAGCTGCAAACCAGAGTCCATCCCCTTTGCGCAAATATGGCAAATTGTATGGAATTTCTGCTGCAGTCCTACTGAAGAACGAACACTGGGGTGTTTTTCCCTGTTCAGCACGAAGAGTGGAGAACGAGCAGTGTAAGATGCTCCAGAGGAGATCTCTGCCATGGATTTAGCTAGCTCATTAGCAATATCTTTTTGTCTGTGATGATTATGCCATCTATCTTCAGAGCAGGTTGTGATATGGATTTTTCCAGCAATCTTACGCCCCTTTGTCCCACACCCATGCTAAGGGGGTCCCAGAGTTAATCGAGGAGACATATGTCTCCACGACGTCCGTCCTAGCCTCCTTTAGCACGCGCCTGGCCTTGGCTCGGGTCTTTTTGTAACTGATCAAGGTTACAATGCTGGGGCGTCGTTTCAACTGCCTTAATTAATGCAGTTTTCCTTGCTCTGACAGCTTGTTGGCATTCATCAGACCACCATGGTACTGGAGGTCGACCCGGTACTGTCCGCTACTTTTGGGAATGGATGCTTCTGCTGCAAGATGAATTTGTGATGTGAAGTCTTTAACAGCATCTTGAACACACTGGAAATCATCACAGATCCTTCCCAATACTGCAGTTGATCAAAAAAGATTCCAGTCTGCATGTCAAGTCGCCATCTCGGCACTCCATTGACTGGAATACCATTCACCTCCTCCAAAATTTTTGGTAAATGGTCCCCTTCCATGTAAGTCTTCCATGACCTGCCAAGTGAAGTTCAACTGTGAATCAGGTGAGCCTATGATAGGTCTATATTGGAGAATGTCCCAGTTTAAACTTGGAAATGTGTGGGAGTGTCACTGTTCAGTAAAACTGCATCTACTCTTAAGAAAAAAGGACTCCAAGGCCCTTTCTCGAGGGTTGCACAAAGTGTCTCCCCGGGGACCATTGAAAACTCCCAAATAGAAATGGATGGGGAATGCCCAAGTTTCATCTTCCAAATCATCTATGTTGAGATTATGTGGAGGAAGGTAGATGGATGCAACAGTGTAAGGTCGTGTCAAGCCTATTCTCACAAACCTTCACCTGCAGTGTTGTCTGCAGGTGGATGGCCTGGAAGGGAATATCTTGACGTACCATTACTGCTACTCCCATGAGGTCCATTGTCAAAGGTCCCATAATGGGCTTGAATTTGGAATCCTCTCAGGGAAATCGGATGATTTTCCCCCGGTCAAAATCTCTTGTAGACATACCAAACTGGATTATATGAAGCTATCAGATATTGCAGTTCTTCCCAATTTGCTGAATTCCCTGGGCAGTTCCAATTTGGATTAGGGTATCCAGTTCTTTAGATTATTCTTCATAAGGTGTTTGGGAGCACCTGTGGTCAAGGTTGCCTCACACCTTTAGGCTGCCCTTCCATGATCCCGGGAGTACCTTTTTAATGGTTTTTTACCTGTGGAGCTAGTTCCACAGGTTTCCCTTGGACAGGTTTAGGATTTCTTTGCCTGGGCAAAGAGCGGACCTGAGCCTTTACTTCAGGGGCATTCTGCCTAGCCAGCAGAGGCCCCTGTGGATGTGGTGGCAGCTGGAGCGTCAATGTGAGGCCTCTGGAGCCTTAAATGTTGGCTCCAAAGACCTTACTTTGGGAGGAGGAGTCTCCTCAATAGACCCCTCACTCCTGCTCCGTTTCTGGTGGAAAAACTCACCAGAGGCAGTGTCAGCAATTTCCGATGAGGATTAAAGAAAGTGGCAGAGTGTGTGTTGTAAGAAGCATTGGAGGGCAAGGGTTGGTGGGAAGGAGAAAGGGCTAGAACCGATGCAAAGGACTTACATGGCTGTGCAAATAGCACACCCGGGCACGTCGCTTTGCCCTCTGGAAAAAATAACTTTCTCCTTGCTCCTTATTACCCAAAACTTCCTTTTTAAATTTGTACCTTTTAAATGCTTTGAAGAAGCTTCATGAGCCTCTTTTCAGTGGTAACAGCATATTTGGGCCTGGACAGTTGTCATCTCCTTGATGACCCGTTATACCACACCTTACACATACTCTTGGTTGCCCATTTTCTTTTAAAACGGCAAGAGTTGGCTCCATGCCCATAACCCTGGCAGTGGAAGCAACCGCATAGGGTTGGGCACATATGGCTTTTCCTCAGGTGGTACCATGCTAACTTAACCGATTCTGGAAGGACTAACATGTTAAAAGTTAGAAGAAGAGCTGGGTCGACAGTTCCAAACCCTCAACTTTTCTTAAAACGTTTTACTGCCACTACATTTAAAAATTTTCTAGTTTCCCCTAACAGTTTCTCCTCAGAATACCTCATCAGGTCTCGGGAAAAAAACAGTTCCCTTACACTGATTAGGGTTTTGTGAGGAGAACATGAAACTTGAGCCCCAGGAATGTCGCATATCGCACGCAGACGGTCACTCTCGTCTGGTGACGAAACCTCAACTATCAGGCTACCATCTCGCTGTGGGGTGATGCGAGGATCACGTGACATACTTCAACAATTTTTCGATGTACTTCGAAAAAATCAAGATCAATGATTGATACACCATCAAGGTCTTCACTAACTAGGTACTTTCTATATGAAAGTTTTCATATTTTCCGGGTAAGATTTCCTTAGTGGATTGAAGAGGACTTTCCCTTCTTTTCCTGGTTTTGGGGGCCCGGGGAAACCCTTACGATTCCCATTTTTTGCCTTTGGAAGCTGGAAAGGTTCCAAAGTGACAATACGTGATGTTCCAGAGGGAAATGGTCGGGGGATTGCGTAGGTCGTCAGGGAGAGAGCTAGATCTTTGTAAATTTGTAGTAGTCATACAAATTGGAATTCTTCATTTCCTCACCCCCCCATCCACCATGGAGTCCAACGAGGGGAAGCTATAGTTGGGGTTCAAAATCTCCCAACAGCCACAGGGGTAATGAGGAAATATACGCAGCCACTATTACAGTACTGATGGCAGGTCGCGGGACCTATGCGCTACCGACTGAAATTGCTTTCTTGACCCCAGCCCATATTTGACCAGCCGATTGACTTGACCGGGCCTTGATCAAGCCGCCCCGTCTACCAGAAATAAAGGACCAAAGAGGTGTGTTGCTAGCTGGGAAGCGCCGCCCCGGTGCCAGCATCGCTCAACCAGGACTCCTTGTCTCCTGGTAATACGGGATGCCACGCATGGCAAACACACGTGGGAGAGTTCTCCCTGGTCCAAGATGGAATGAACCAGGGGTGGGTGCATCCATCCCCTCTCATAGGCCTTGGTGCACCAGCAAGCCATTTTGTCTCATCCCTCACTGGTGACCCCTCCAGTATGGGTAGCCCTGTGGTCCAGCTCACCAGATCATTGGGACCTCAAGCCCCCCCACCGCGGCAAGGCGGCTTCCGTTAGGGGGGAAGTTAGAAGGAGAGCTGGTGTCGAATGTTCCAAACCATCAACTTTCTTCTTAAAACGTTTTACTACCACTACATTAAAATTCTCTAGTTCCTCTAACAGTTTACCTTCAAAATACCTCATCAGGACAATTCCCTTACACTGATTAAGGGTTTTGTGAGGAGAACATGAAACTTGAGCCCCAGGGATGTCGCATATTGCACACAGACGGTCACTCTCATCTGGTGACAGGCTACCATCTTGCTGTGGGATGATGCAAGGATCACGTTGACATACATCAACTATTTTCTGATGTACTTCAAAAAAATATCAAGATCCATGATTAATACACCATCAATGGTCTTCAATACTAGGTATTTACTATATGAAATACTGTCATATTTACCAGGTAAGATTTCCTTAATGGATTGAGGACGACTTTTCTCCTTCATACCTGGTTTGGGAGCCTAGGAACCATTACGATTCCCATTCTTGCCCTTTGAAAGCTGGAAAGGTTCCAGAGTGACAACATGTCATGTTCCAGAGGGAATGGTCAGGGGATTGCGTAGGTCTTCAGGGAGAGAGCTAGATCTTTGTAAATTTGCAGTACTCATACAAATTAGAATTCTTCATTTCCTCACCCCCCCACCCACCATGGAATCCAACAAGGGGAAGCTATAGTTGGGTTCAAAATCTCCCAACAGCCACAGAGGTAATGAGGAAATATACGCAGCCACTATCACAGTACTGATGGCAGTCGTGGGACCTATGCACTACTGACTGAACAGTGCCTGCTTGACCCTAGCCATATTTGACCAGCCGACTGACTTGACCGGGCCTTGATCAAGCCACCTGTCTAACCAATACAGGCACGGCCGTGGAGCTCAGAGATTATGGTCTGCTACAAGTCCCAGGGTTATAGCCACGTAGCTAAATATTGCAGAAAAGAAACAGCTTGTGCTGTCTGCGTAGAAGCTCACCAGACGAAAGACTGCCCTGCAAGAAACAACAAGAAGGGCAACAACAATGAAGACACTGTCACCATCATGAAGAGATGTGTTAGGTGCAGAGCGCAAGGTCCGGCACTATAACTGCCCCCTCAAACAGCCACATATATCCTCCTCATGCCCCGACCGTACCCATCGACCGCAGAGTAACGATGCCCAGCCCAGTTACACACTACCCAGAGCCGTGTGACGTCACCAACCCACAGGAATTGCCACAACTGCCAGGATTCCCCATCCCAGGAAACAGTACCACAGAAGTACCAATGGTGAAATGAGGCCTCAGGCTAGATCTTGTTGAATTGAAAAAAAATGTTAATGGAAAGAAAAAGTTAATGAAAATAATTAGGGAAAATATGCTTTCTAATAATGTTAGTGATACTGAAAATACGAATGAGGTCTCTGATATTATGCATGATACCATTAACAAATCAAATGAAAGTGGTGACGGCAGTGAAAATAACGCCGACGAAGATGTGCATGAAATGGAAGAACTGTGGGAAAACAGAAATTCATATCAGGTACGGATTATACATATAATATCTGTATGAGGAAAATGCAAAAAGGTACGGATTATACATATAATATATGCACACTAAAGGGCTTCATCAAAACACATATTGACCAGTCAGCTAATCATAGGGTTGTGATGGGGGACAAAAAAAACAATTACCTTTCTTCATGGAATATTCATGGTGTCAACTGTAGAATTAATGACTTGCATTTACTATATTCATAATAATAATGTTGATGTCATCTGTTTACAAGGGCCCTTCATATCATCCACTAAAATAACAAACCGTCCCTAGAATTAGAGGATACCACTCCTATACGAACACAGGAATGACAGGTCTATGACTTATGTAAGTGACACCATACCATAAGCTGGTGCAATATCAGCATTACATATTCGAACGGCCTCTGAGTTTTCTCACTGTACAATGTATATGCAAGGTGTAGAAAATTTCAAACTGATTCACTGCCAACTTTTAGAACCACGGCACAATATACATTTGGAGATAGTCAATGTAAAGAAAATGGTATAGAGTTCTAGATTATGTAATAGGAAGGGATCCTGTACATAGTAACGTTAGAGCATGCATGCAGCAGAGCTAATAAGTGACCACTTTGCAATAGTAATGAGATAGGATGCTCATAATAGTCAATCTGCAAAAACAAATAGGTTTAAAATTTTCATTCCTCCTTACCTTGAGCACCACTTTCAGTCACGTATTTATGACTTGTATAACAATTACACAGTAACAAGTGGTCACTGATTACTACAACACCTGGGGCTTTCCAAGATAACCAAGAGCAACAACTCTCCAAAACTTAAGTAGGGTCGGTGACCCTAAACTATTAGGAACAAAAGCGAATTAAGGTGCTTTTGGATATCTACAAGCAGGACAATACCCGTGACGTCCTTATTCAGTTTAAGGCTAACAAAAATCTACGAGAATTAAAAACTCATCAGAAATGAACACTGAACAGTTCCTAACAAAGCATCAATAACACCTCAATGTCTGAGGTCTGGAAAAAAAATAATCAACTCTCAGGAAAACCAACTAACACCCCGCAGTTCCATCTTGCACAAGCAGAATGCTCCTTAGTCAATGGGCTGGAGTGTCCAAACTGAGCTCACTTCCCACAAATATTCAGAATCATCTGAAGCAGTCTAAAATTGCATGTAAATTTGCCATTGAGGATTGAATGTTCTGATACAGACACTTCAAGACTGTTGAGATTACTGAGTGGGAACTGAACAATGTACTAATGAAAGGAAAAGCGTCCTCTCAGGTGAGGATGAAATTACCTATACTGTCCTCTGGCTTATAGCTCATATACTGATAATCCCTTTTGCACCTATTCAGGTTAAGTTTGTCACAAAAGTATTCATCCCTATACCGTAACCAAACACTAATAAATACCACCCAATTTCACTAACCTTATATTATGCAAAGTTCTAGAAAGAATACAGGTTACAAGGTAAATTATCTCACAGACTGTACGGATTTCTATCGGGACATAGCATACAACATTGCTTTGCAGAGTACTTTTCAAACTCTAATCCAGGAAGTACACTGTTCTTGACTTTAAGTCGCTTTTGACATTGCTAATACAGAAGTATCCTAGAATAATTAGTGAGCTTTGGCATCTGGAGTAAATATTGAGCTGGATTAGAATGTATCATTCGAACAGATCTGCAAGTGTCTGTGTTCAGGTTCTACTGCATTATCTTTTGAACATGGGATGCCACAGGGAGGAGTTCTCAGTCCTATGCTGTTCAGTGTCCTCATACACAAGCTTTTGGTAGATATTCCACTTGGGGATGGGGAATCCATTATATGCTATGCTGATGACATGTGTCAGAGCAACATCACAAGAGATGATGCAAATAATTCTCGACAAACTCACAACAAGGGCTCATGAATGTGGACTAGTCATCTCTGCTGAGAAAACAATGGATCTCAAGCCAACTATCATACCCCTAAGCACTTTTCACATAGGTGACCAGGAGCTTGGCATCTGTCTTAAGTATAAATATCTCAGGGTAAACATAAATAATGCAGTGTCAAGTTTTGAGAGTGGTGTCAGGTGGTCACTTCAGTCTCTCAGGAGCAGTCAGATCTGCCCCCTGAGTCAGATGTCAGACCGCACTGCTCGCCCATCCCGGCAATATAGCCATGCTAAGAGAGTCACTCTCATAACAACTCAGCATCTCTACAACACACAAGTGAGTCACCTGCTAACCTCTGTCCTCCTGTAGTGATTGACTCTTAAGTACCCTTGTTAATTAGGTTATTAGCGCTGCCACACCTGGTTAGTACGTCCAGATACAATAGTGTACCTAAAGAAGAAGACGTGTAGAAGGTGTAAATTGGTAAAAGGGAAGTATATGTGAGAAAAGGAAAAAATGACCCAAACCACGAGAGGTTTGTTGGTAAGCGTTGTTAAATCCGAGGGGAGTGCGTGTCAGCCTTAAGAGGTGATAGAAGGTAGTCAATGCTTGCCACAGGTAGCCAAGTATGGTATCATTTGTCTCCTTAAAAAAATTCAGTAAAAGAGGAATTCACTCACGGATCTTAAAATACACATTTATTAAAACACGGACACTACACAAACACGTAAAACTGGTAAAATACCAAAAAATATACATTAAAACACTAAGAAATTTAACACAAGAACCAGAACCTAAAAGATAAAGGAGCACTCGGTTTTTATTATAAAAAAAACTTAAAATATCCCACCTTACTGCTTTAAAAAACCTCGTAGTTACGACCGTATGAGAAACCACAAAAAAACAACGTCAATAGCTTCCCACCGGGTTACATCGGCCGCTATGAGGACGTTACAACCTTACCTTGCCTACTCCCACTCAGTTCCGGGCTATATATAGCCGACCCCCAGCAATGATTTAATTAGTGGGCTAGTAACTAGCCCCCAGAACGAACTAACTAACTTCCCCCTCCCTAGATGGCGTGGCAGGTTCCGCCGAAGAAAAATAGCTTGCTTCACTGTAAGATTGGGGTTACAAGCCCTTACTCCCTATAAAAATGCTATTTAAAATAGTTAAGAGCTTTAAACAAAGCTAAAAAGGTATGCAAGCTCTTACCCCAGCTTTAAATGAGTGCATATAAAAAATGGCTATGGTTCCCTTAAAAACAAGGATAAAGTGAAGGATGAAATAAAATATATCAAACCAATAAAAATATATAAAAAAATACAAGGAAAAAGGGGCATCATCCACGTGCCTTTGCGCGGTTAATTCTCCCTTCTTCAGGGGAGACTCAGGTATTCCCTCCGCCGCTCCGGCGCGACTGGCTAGGTATGGGTCACTACACTGCCACCAACCAACAGTTCTCTGAACCACCAAAGAGATAGCTTGCTTTTGCCTCAGGCACGGTCGTGCAACTTGTGTTGCTCCACCCGCACAACACTTACACCAAACACATGACCACACACTCAGGCCTCCAGGAAGGCCTCCCACCTCCTCTACCTACGCCCTCGGGCATTGTACTCGGTAGCACTTCGCTGACTTGGGCGGTCTGTAAGCCACCCCTCATCTCGGCAGGATTGTTAGGACTGCAGTATCCCACGGGACCCCCTAGAAGCTCTGGTGAGCGTGACCCGGGTGCCCATCAGGGCTGAAAGGGCAGGCAGGGATTTTCACCACCTGGCTGTAGTGTAGGGCAATAAGGCCAAGGCCCCTTCACGAGATCCCCTAAGAAAAACCCAAGGCAACCTTCCTTCGACTTTCCCGTGCATCAAGAGCACCCCTGGAATGGGGGATCTGTAATTGCCCATTACCCAGGAGCTTCTCAGGAACAGGCAGGAGGTAAAATAAAAATACCAAAAAAAATATAACCAGCCCAGCTGCAAAGATTCAGTTGGTTCAGAAATACGACTCTTCCGACTCATCAACTTCACAATGGATACTATGCCATACTTCAAAAAAATGAACAAGCTGAAAGTCTTTTCAATGAACAACCAAGAACCCCCCTCACCTTCTTTGGTTTCACTCCACTCTTACCACTAAACTTGAGGATAAGACTCACTCTAGTCTTTAAAAGACTAGACAGGCAAGTGGTCACTGAGGAGCAGAAACAATAAAAGAAGAATTCAAAACAGCAGCACCCCACAGCAAAGTAGATGACACCCTACATAATGAAAGAAAATATATTTAAAACTCAAAAAACATCAAAATGGTATATGCCTATTCAAACTGTTCTTGCTCCATGGCAAATAGAATTAGAAAGGTTCACCCCAATCAAACAAGCATGAACTGCTATGGATATAGTTAACAAAAGTGAAAGCAGAAAAGAAAAACAATCTGTTCTGAATGTGGCTCAAAAAAAAACAATTTCAGAAACTGTAACAGCACCCATAAAAAGAGATGCATCACTGTGGGGGTGAACATCGCATCCTATCAAAACAGCTGTCCTTCACGAAAGAGGAAGTAAAAAAAAAAAAAAAAAAAAAAAGTGGGAGAGAGAGAGAGAGAGAGACACTGAAACAAAAAAATAAAAAACTGCCCAAAAAATGTCCAGGCAACAGTACAGGCATCCCAGAACGCATGGAAGCCTCTGTACAGCACGACCTCGCATAGTTCAGCGTAGTTTCCCCGGTTGGGTCACATCAGGTCCACGCCATGTACGCACTCGTTGGACAGCCCCGGCTCCCCTCGTCCCTGCGCGCTACACAGCGCAAATGTTACTTAAGCCGCAGAGCCCCGAAACGAGAATCAGATTTCCCCGATCCTCCAGTTTGAAACCAGACAAAAGCAGCAGCACCACAAGGACTGCCCAATCCTTAATCGACTTTGGGGAGACTGCCGGCTCCCCCGTTTGATCTCCCACTTCACCACCAACACCCAGCCATACTGTGGGGGACTCACAACCCACACAAACTCCCCCAAAGAGATAAGACACCAGCAACCCCACATAGTAGATGACCAACTTATCATCTTCTAAACCCCCATTCAACCAGGTCTGCCAAGACATAAAAAAAAAACTAGAGCCAGTCCACCCAGTCCTCCCCAACAATCTCTCTAAAGAAAATTACCATCATATTGGTACATGCACACCTAAAAAAAAAAAAAAAAAAAAAAAAAAAAATCATAGACCCAACAAAAGGCTTCAGAACAACATGCTGAAGAAGCATTAGAAAAAAAAAAAAATTCCCTCCACCCCGACCTGGGGGGAATCCGATTCCCGGGGGTATCCTGAAGATCATTTCCCTCCCCACACCAACCCCGCTAGCCCATCGTCGCACCTGAGAGTCCTGACAACAGTGGACAATATGGAAGACACAATACAGCCTCCCAGCTCAGACAACACAGAAAAT
>NC_051428.1:30120957-30128457 GCF_015228065.2 Penaeus monodon | reverse complement strand
AGGGGCAATAAAAACAATAAAACATGAAAAAAAAAATGGACAACACTAATCATCCTGCTTAAAATAAAAAGATACTAAAACACATAAGATCTGCACTGAATAAAAGTAGTAAAAAAAGTGTGCCACGAAACTTTTATAATTATTATTTAAAAGAACACACAGAAAAACTAAATTAGCCTTGTATGACTAAAAATAGATCAACAAAACAATTAAACTCAAAAACAGAACTCATATAAAACATTAAAATTCTCATACAACACGAAATTTAAAAAATGTAAAACTAAGCGGCAGTTCGGTATCACGAAGCCCCGCGGTTCTAAAATGCCCGACATCAACAAGTAAACAAATCATACAATCAAATTATAAACTGAATTATACATATGTACATGGTTTTCGACTATACAACAAGAGCTGCGTATACATAAAATTATATAAAGTAAATAAATGTAAGTGTCAGGCGATCCGTCTGCTGTGGCTCCTCCAGGATCATACGAATTCCCGCTGGCCAGAGATAAGGTCAGGATAAAGGGTTAAGGGCTCAGTTAGGGTAGTAGGGACGTAGAAATAAGGGTTTGGATAAAGGAAAGGTAGGGAGAGATCAGGGATGATGGCAGATAGATATAAAGTATAGGCAAGAGAAAGGCTAGCATAGTGAGGGTAGATCTAGTGAGGGTAGCACAGTGAGGGTAGATCTATAGTATGAGTACCATAGAATAAAAGGGCAAGAGAATTGCAAAAAAAAGGGGGGGGAGGTAGAAGGAAGGATAGGGCAACAGTGTATAGAGAGGGAAAACAGACAAAGATGAACAAATAAGAAGAAAGCTTTGAGACTTAGCTAGGCTAGCATAAGGAAAAGCTAAAACCATGAATATAAGTGCTAGAGATCTGGAGAGCAGAAATATGAACAGAAAGGAGAAGCTAAGGAAGAGAAGGAAAACAATGACAGGGAGAACTAAAACAAGACAAAAAGGAAAAGAGAGGAAGAGAAAGAGGAGAGGTAGGAGTAAAACTGTATGGAAGAGAGAGAGAGAGAGAGAGAGAGAGAGAGAGAGAGAGAGAGAGAGAGAGAGAGAGAGAAGAGAGAGAGAGAGAGGGGAGAGGAGAGAGAGAAGAGAGAGAGAGAGAGAGAGAGAGAGAGAGAGAGAGAGAGAGAGAGTGAGAGAGAGAGAGAGAGAGAGAGAGAATGGAGAGCAGAAAAGGAGAGAAAAGGAAACAAGTAAGGGGGGGGGCAAGGAAAAAAAGGAAGGGGGGGGGGTAGAAGAAGGGAGGCCTAGAGGCCTCACAATCGGCTCATGATAGTCATGTTTATACAAGCAGTGATCCTCGCAAAGTTCTGTCTCACAGTAAATTCCATATCACTGGGGATTCGGCATTTGCACTCAGTGAAAAAATGATGGCCCCTTCTTATCGAGACACTAGAAATAAACAGCCACAAAAAAAAATAAACAAAAAACTTTCAAGGACAAGATATGTAATAGAAAATGCATTTGGATATCAGAAAGGAAGGTTTATACGTCTGAAGTATCTGGCATCTGGAGTTGTCTTCGCGATAAATGGAAGGAACAATGGAGGCATACCTCTAGAAACAAACTGCAAGAGATTAGAGATGACCTTGGCAGTTGGGTGACCAGCATCCATCCCAACCGAAAAGTAAAAGTTGTATTAACAAGACTAATAATCGGGCACACAATACTGACTCATGGGCCAATGATGGCTAAAAGTGAAGCACTTTGTGAGGGATGCCAAGTGCCATTAACGGTCGCACATGTAGTGGAAAGATTCTCAGACTTGAACTTGTCTCCCCCATATACACTGGAAAATATATTGGGGTAGGATTGTGATATAGAGGGGTCTCATTGTTTCCTTAGGGAGACTAATATTTTCAATAAAATTTAATTATGCATAATATTTATGCAATAATTTTATACACTTAGAGCATAATATTTATGCTTTGATTTATATATTTATTGTTATTTGTAAGATATTTATTGATAGATTTTTAAAGTTTTAAATATTTCAATATTTCTATCTAACAAGGTATTCACCTTAGCTGTTGACATGGCAGATAATTTTAAATAATCAATCAGTCAACATCAAACGAAAGTGAGAAGTCAAGTAGCACTATCTTGACTCTCCTGTTGTCGGGATTCAGTGATGGGAGACACACTTTCTACCTATCATTAAGCACCTTGGTTTCCAGAACGAAATTCAGGGTAGCTTGGTCTTTGGGCATAATAATCATGCCCTGGTCTCTGGCAACCCGGATTTTTCTCTGCATCTCCAAAGTCGAAGCCTTCAGGTTTAGAGGGAACTGTGAACTGTGGGAAATGTCTAGGGGGTCCAGACCCTCCCTCAGAGTCTGTCTCTGGCCTGGGTCGTTTTGGACCGCTCTTTCGGCTTAAATTCTGGGCTGCGGTCATAGGAGCAGCGGCTGTTTTGGCTGGTTGAGCTAGTTCTTCCATCTCAGCCAGGGAGGATGTCTGACGGGTAATTAGAGGTCACCCTAATTTGGGGCAATCTCATAGACAGACATGCTTTTGGATATATCATGTTAATTTTAGCAGCAGGTCTGACAGAGTCGACCTGTGCTTTGGATTTTCTCTTGCCACTAGAAGCCATGTATGGCTTCAGAGTGACTGCTGTGGTCTGGGCCTTGCACGGATCGTCATCATTATTTCTATTTTGCGAGGAGTTTGCAAGAATGTTTCCCATGAAATAACTGCTTATTTCATCCTCTCACGCCCCAACCCACCACCAACTTCAACAAGGGGAACCTGATTGTTAGACAGTTTTAACAACCACAGGGGTGGTGAGAGGATATACACAGCCAATGTACCGCCACTCACGGGACCAATATGAGTGCCAACAGTGATGTTGACTGCTTGACCCTAGCCACCTGAAGGCAACCAGTCGATTGACCTGACAGGGCCATAATCAGGCCACCCATCTTGCTGAAATAAAGGACCAAAGAGGCATGTTGCTAGCCGCAGGGCATACTCGTGCATGGTATCACTCAACCCCCAGGACTCCACATTGCACAGGGATGCCACACATAGCAAACACATAGGTAGGTGAGAACCCCTGGGGAAAGACTAGAGGAGATGCCCTTCCACCTACAATATAGGCATCATTGTTTAGAAGCCTTCCTTCCTCCCTCTCCAGTAAAACAGATACTCAAAGGCTGTATCACCTCAGAGAGGGAGCTCAAAGAGGAGCTTCCAGTAGCAGGACCACTAGTGAGTATAACTGGAACGAATAACTTAAGAAAAGCCTGTACCTTCATGATAGGGTAGCAGCACAACCCCGCAACCTGAAGTTCAGCATAGTTTCCCAGGTTGGGTCACACCAGGTCCACAACCATGTCCTTGCTCATTGGGCAGCAGGCTCCCCTCATTCCCTGTGCACTTACACAGCTCACGTGTACTTAAGCCACAGAATTCAAAACTGAGATCAGGGCTTTCAGGACCTCTAGGTCTCAAGTTTTTGTTGTGGTTGGGGAAGAGAGTGATCTGACTTCTCAGCAAGTTTGACCTTGGACTTGTGTGGTATCCTGGCTGTTCTGCGCACACCTTTCGTTGTTGCCGCGATTTTTATTGCCTGCAATTAGCTTCATGCCCTATAGCTACTCTTTTTCTATACAATTTTCTTTGGCATTAGGATAACTCACTGCACACCTTCTGGTGAACTGTACCCCATCACCGAGTTCGTGCTGAGACGTGAGCAGACCTTCAACTTCCACAGGGGAGGGTGTGTCTGGGGGGCCTTAGCATGCCTGCTTTATGGTGCCTTTGAGTTGCCATTCTTTTGCCAGGACCTGGTATGGCAGACCATCTCATGACTGCCACTCTAGTGAATTTCGAATAGAAACGAATAGGCAGGTAGGAGCCCCTCCCTCTCTAACGCTTTCAGCCACCTTACCTCGTGCTGTCTAATTAACACCTGCTAGACGTCATTTCACACAAGCTATGGCATAACTATGGGACATGTCATCAAATTATCATATACTGGAGAGCCCATCTCTTGTGAGATGGCCCCCCTAACGGAAGCCTCCCTGCCGGGGGCTTGAGGTCCCAATGATCTGGTGAGCTGGACCAGAGGGCTACCCATACTGGAGGGGTCACCAATGAGGGATGAGACAAAATGGCTTCCTGGTGCACTAAGTTCTCCTTGGTCCATCTTGGACCAAGGAGAACTCTCCCACGTGTGTTTGCCATGCGTGGCATCCCGTATTACCAGGAGACAGGAGTCCTGGAGGTTGAGCGATGCTGCACACTGCGCCCTGCAGCTAGCGACACACCTCTTTGGTCCTTTATTCTGGTTAGACGAGTGGCTTGATCAAGGCCCGATCAAGTCAATCAGCTGGTCAAATATGGCTAGGGTCAAGCAGGCACTGTTCAGTCGGTAGCGCATAGGTCCCACGACTGCCATCAGTACTGTGATAGTGGCTGCATATATTTCCTCATTACCCCTGTGGCTGTTGGGAGATTTTGAACCCAACTATAGCTTCCCCTCATTGGACTCCATGGTGGGTGGGGGGGTGAGGAAATGAAGAATTCTAATTTGTATGAGTACTACAAATTTACAAAGATCTAGCTCTCTCCCTGACGGCCTACGCAATCCCCCGACAATTCCCTCTGGAATTGTGCGGGTTCGTTCACATCCATCTTGGGGTGCAGACCGCTTCTGCGGCTTTACCGAGCGCTTATACATAGTAAGCTTGATTATGGATGTGAGGCTTATTCATCTGCAACTCCCACTGTTCTCTGGATGTTGGACTCAATTCATAATGAAGCTCTCAGAATCTGTACTGGGGCTTTCAGGTCTTCACCTGTATGCTGAGAGTGGAGAACCACCTCTTTCATTACACCAGGACTACATGAACATGATTTACTACACGAGACTACAAAGGATTCCGGGATCTCCTACATCCAGATTGGTTTTCAACCCCCTTGAGGATAGCTCACCCTATGGTAGGAGAATGAGGAATCTTGTGGAAGATCTTAATATAAGTCTCACTAAGGTTCTGGCTGTTGGAATTCTCCAATTCCCCCCTTGGACTAATCAAGTCGAGCTGGATTTGGTCGGAATTGGGAAAGGGGAGAGATCCGAAGCAGAAGTCAGAGAGAGATTTCTTCAGCATATAAGTACCAAGGATCAGATGCAAAATATACAGATAGTTCAAAGTCTGAAAATGGTGTGGGCTTTGTAGCAGTGAGCAGAAGGAAGACTGCATCTGGCAGTCTTTCTCTAGCAGCCTCGATCTTCGCTGCAGAGTTACATGCCATCCTTGCAGCAGTTAAGATGAGTAGAGATCTTAGAAATCATTCTATTGTGATATATTGCGACTCTCGTCGTGCCTTGCAAGCAATCAAGAGCTTAAACGCATCACACCCAGTAGTGAGGGAGGTTCAAGACTGGCTTGCACTGATGTCAACACGTAAAAAGATAACTCTTTGTTGGGTGCCAGCGTATGTTGGTATCAGTGGGAATGAGCGAGCTGATCAGAAGGCCAAGGCAGCTGCCGCTCAGCCTTGTGATCAGGAGTTGTCTTCGTGATAAATGGAAGGAACATTGGAGGCATACCTCTAGAAACAAACTGCGAGAGATTAGAGATGACCTTGGCAGTTGGGTGACCATCATCCATCCCAACCGAAAAGTGAAAGTTGCATTAACAAGACTAAGAATCGGGTACACAAGACTGACTCATGGGCCGATGATGGCTAAAAGTGAAGCACTTTGTGAGGGATGCCAAGAGCCATTAATGATCGAACATGTAGTGGAAAGATGTGTAACATTCTCAGACCAAAGACGTATGTACTTGTCTCCCCCATATACACTGAAAAATGTATTGGGGGAGGATTGTGATATAGAGGGTCTTATTAGTTCCTTAGGGAGACTAATATTTTCAATAAAATCTAATCATGCATAATGTTTATGCAATAATTTTATACACTTAGAGCATAATATTTATGCTTTGATTTTAAATATATTTAATGTTATTTGTAAGATATTTATTGATAGATTTTTAAAGTTTTAAATATTTTAATATTTCTATTTAACAAGGCATTCGCCACTAATGACCTTAGCTGTTGACACGGCAGATAATTTTAAATAATCAATCAATTAACCCTCCAGTATGGGTAGCCCTCTGGTCTGGCTCACCAGATCATTGGGACCTCAAGCCCCCCCACCGCGGCAAGGCGGCTTCTGTTAGAGGGTGGAGGCGGCATTCACTTCAATGAAAAGGGTAGCTGCATCGGTGTTCATGTTGTTCAGGGTCACTAGTGTTGGAGAGGCCTAGGTTGGCTTAGTGAGGAGCCTAGACCTTGAGTGCAAGGAGAGTCAAACTCAGAGGTGGGAAACTATGCCGAGCGAGGCTGCGCTGGTGCCGGGTGTGGAATTTTTTGCCAAAATTCCCGTGGATTGCAAATTCTTTTACATTCTACTTTTTAAACTAAATTTGTTCAATATTTTTGTTTGGCGTTATCAAGACTTTTGATGACATGTCTTCTTAGAATAGATAAGTCCCATCGAACATGGTTTAATCTGTTTACATTTTGAGTACAGTGACTTTGAAAACAGGTCAGGACACATTTTGTCTTTTCAGATGGCTGAAATGATATGTGAGTTTTACACTGAGACCTGGGGATGGTGCTCAACATAATTAAGGCGATGGAAGCAAAGATGTACTTCCATTGGCCATCTATTGTTTGGGAATCGAGCCCATCAGGCAAAGGTGTACTTCCATTGGCCGTCTATTGTTTGGGAATCAAGCCCATCAAGATTAAATAGAAAATTTTGATAATTTAATTTTGATTTAACACATTGGCAGCATTCAGGATTAATTTTTGATTCACCTCTGGACCAGTCTTTACTTTTGAGCCTAGATTTAATCCTGCGCATGCTCTCAGAGCACAAGTTAATCCCTCCAATCATGTATTGATACATTATGACAGCGTCATCAAATCCATTGAGAGAATGGAATTGAGTTGCCATTAATATTTATAATAAGCAAAAACGAAACAAATTCTAACATTTCCATGCCAAAGATGTATGTGAAAATTCATTAATATCTATTTTTATCATTTGTGGGATATTCAAACGGCAGATATAACTCTCAACATTGAAAAGAAAAACGAAAAGAAAATCCCACAGGGAATTCCATAGTTTACAGACACAGGAAGGGAATGTTATTTCCACGTTAGAAAAACATTCCCAACATATTAAATACATTAAATGAGTAAAAAAGAAAGCTTTTAATAACATCACGAGTAGGTTTGAAATTCAAAGTGAAAATCTCCTGATTCTTAAAACTAAAGTGACTTCAAAACCCGTGGACATTTGTTATCATAATCCTCGCTAGCAACACACTGAGAAAACTACCCTACCTGTGCCCCATGATCACAAACGAGAAAGAGCTCTCAGAAAACTCCCGGAAATATAAATTGTATTACGAGTATCTCATTTTTGTTTAACATCTCCATTTCGGTTGTCTATAAT
>NC_051428.1:30084554-30120857 GCF_015228065.2 Penaeus monodon | reverse complement strand
GATATTGATATTGATAATGATAATGATAAAAAATGGTGATGGTGATGGTGATGGTGGTGGTGATGGTGGTGATAATGATGATGATGATGATGATAATATTAATAATAGTTATGATAATAATACTGATAATTATAGCAATAATAATAATAATAATAATAATAATAATAATAATAATAATAATAATAATAATAATAATAATAATAATAATAATAATAATAATAAATAATAAAAATAATAGTAATAATAATAATAATAATAATAATAATAATAATAATAAAATCAATAATAGTGATAATGGTAAGATAGTTATAATGATAATGACCATGAAAATAATTGTAATGATCACAATGATAAAATTAACAAAACAATAATAATAATTACTATAGTAAAAACATTGATAATAGTAATAATAATGGTAACAATAATAATAACAGCAATAATGGTAATGATAACATCACTGGTAATATTAACGATAATGACAATAATAACCATTATGATACTGATAATAATAATGATAACTATAATGATAACGATGATGATAATGATGATGATGATGATGATGATGATGATGATGATGATGATGATGATGATGATGATGATGATGATGATGATGATGTGAAATAATAATAATAATAATAATAATAATAATAATAATAATAATAATTAATAATAATAATAATGATAATAATAATAATAATAATAATAATAATAATAATAATAATAATAATAATAATAATAATAATATAATAATAATAATAATAATAATAATAATGATAATGATAATAATAATAATAATAATAATATAAAACAATGTAATAATGATACTTAATAACAATACTGTAACAAGACAGATTGCTATTACGAAGATCTCACAGCTTTGACCTGACAGACTCCCCCATGCCTTTGCCCTCTAAACTACCGCCCGAGATCGTTCGCCTGGGATTCCGTGACAGCCTCAGGCACGGCGCAGGCAAGGCAAGGTCGGGGGAATCTTGGCGGGAGCAGAAGTCGGGACACAAAATGGAGACGTGAACGACCGGAACGGGTCAGCGGGCAGTTCGGCAAGCTAGCAGAGGACAGAGGAAGGCGGCAGGGCAACAGATGGATCGGCAGCTCTTTACTAATATCTAAGTTGAGTTCTACAGTATCATGCATCTGAGTGGCAACAACCTTATAAAGGGGAATATTTCTTCTATCCTGTGTGGATTTGATTATGATCCTACGTAATGTTTGCCTTTCTTTTTACAAACATCAGAAAATAATAAGCAGTTTCAGTAAAGTCCTGTAAAAGGACATACACACAAGTCGGATCGTTGCGCATTATAACAACGGTTCAGATCGTTACAATAGGATAATGAAAAATAATAATAATGATAAAAATAATAATAATAATAATAATAATAATAATAATAATAATAATAATAATAATATTATTATTATTATTATTATTATTATTATTATTATTATCATTATTAATATTAATAATGATAATAATAACAATAATAATATTAATAATAATAATAATAAAAATAATAATAATAACAATAATAATAATAATAATAATTGATAATAATGATAATAATGATAATAAATAAATATAAATAGAAAATAGTATTGGCAATATTATATTATTACATATGTGATCTGTTCTCGGTGCCGATGCTGCTCGCTGACAATCGGTGATCGGATCCGAAAAAAAAAAACGTCACCGTAGCATCCTGGCTACTGTAATTAAAACCTAACAAGACTCCTCATACTTGCTATTTGTTTTGGCCTATCCCTCACTCTCTTTCCATTTCCTTCTCTCTCTCTCCTCTCTCTCTCTCTCTCTCTCTCTCTCTCTCTCTCTCTCTCTCTCTCTCTCTCTCTCTCTCTCTCTCTCTCTCTCCCTCTCTATCCTATCTCGTTAATTGACGTGAAGAACATATATAACTTCTTTGATAAAACACCCAACTGCTCTGACGTTCCAACTGTAAGTGTAGCCAGCCCAGTTAAGAAGGAAGGAGAAGTGTACTGCGGCCGCTCTTACCTTCCTCCTGCAGCTTCACAGAGAGGAACGAGATCCTCCCCCTCGGCCAGCTGGTACTCAGACTCCACAGGCATGAACCACTGGCACTCTCTGAAATAATCAACAAGGTACGAAGTTCATTCTTCACAGACTTGCGCCTAGGTTTCCATGTCATGGCAGATCATACGAGGACAATAGGACCGTGGAAGAGAGTGTGCATGCATGCGGCGAGCCGGAACGCCAGACTCGTACATTACTTAGGGAATTGTGAGCACCACAATTCCTGAGACAGGTCCGCGGACAACAGCCGTCGTGCTGGTAAAGAGATTATGCTGGCTAGTAGCGCCTGTGGCAATCCCACGCCACCCTTAAGCACCGAGTGTCAGAAAAACAAAATGAGACAAGCCATAAAACTGACACTCAATTGGACGACCCGGGCGAAGCTAGAACTTCGCAAATTTCTATTGTATCATATCATCATCGCCTAACAGCACCAGTCCCTATTGTAGGGGTTTGGAGGTAAATTAAATCCTGTGTTCTCTAGCGGCCAAGTTTATAAAGTGGCCAAAGGAAGTGAACTAGTCTGTGAAATGAAAAATACTTTCATGCATTATCAGGTTTTCCTGGTGCTAATGGGGCAGTGACGGGATGTCACTTAATAAAAAGCACTTATGTTATATACCATGGCGCAGTAGCGCCTGATGGCAATCCCACCGCACGTTAAGCACCGAGTGTCAGAAAACAAAAATGAGACAAGCCATAAAAAGTGACACAGGCGAGGCCTATTTGGAAGGACCGGGCGAAGCTAGAAGTCGCAAATTTCTCTCGTATCATATCATCATCGCCAACACACCAGGCCTATCGTACGGGGTTTGGAGGTAAAAATTACATTCTTGTACTAGTTTTTTATCATATTATATAATGTTATGTTTTATCGTCGTAAGCATTCAAAAATGTGCTTCAGATGAGTTAAATGGTGAATTGTTACTAGTTAATAGCATATATGACCATTGCCACACATTTTACTTTCTATTGTTTTGTTTTTGCAGTTTTACTTATGGGTACGGAGGGATGGAAGATATGGATGAACATGCAGAGATTGTATTTCATGGTTTAAGGGACGAATAAAGGAAGAAAACAACAAGAAATGTTTTTCTCCAGAATCCATGAAGTATTAAGTCACTATGCCCCCCCCAAATTCCAAACAAAAGAGCGAGGCAGTGACACATACACATAATGAGTTTCCCTTTTAATTATCAGTTTCTCAGATATCCTGGCGACCATCTTGTTTTCTAAGAGGCATACAGACACATCAATCTAAATACACCAAAACACATATACACATAAACACCATACGCACATTCACACATACATGTACATAAATACATATATGTGTGAGTGTTGTGTATCATCATCATCATCATCAACAACTGTATCAATCCACTGTAGGATGTAGGCCTCTCCAATCTTTTCCAGCTCTGTCTTGCGTTTTTTGTTACAGTATGACCCCCAAATTTTGTTATTTCGTCACACCAATCTGGCCTTGGCCTATGTATGGTGTGTGGTGTGTGTTGGGTGTACTTGTGATATAATAGTAAAATATATATGTATATGTATACACATATATATATATATATATATATAGATGTACCTATATATATATATATATAGATATAAATATATTATTATATATATGCATGTATGTATATATATATGTATATTATATATATATTATATATATGATTATATATATATATATATATATATATATATATATAATGTATCTATATATGTATATATATAATATGTATATGTAATATATATAATATATATATATATATGTATATATATCTAGTATATATATATATGATATATATAAGAGGTAATATATAATATATATATAATATATATGTATATATAATATATATATATATATATATATATATGTATATATATACATATATATAGTATATTATATGCATGTAGGTATATATATATATGTATATATATATATATATATATATATATATATATCGATATATATATATATTTATATTATTATATAAGGCCACCATCATTCAAGGTCGACTTATGGCCGTCTTCTGTAAGCGTTCTAACCATATTCGGGTTAATCTAGACGTTATTCTATCGCCCCACCGTTTACATGTAAACAGGTCGGAGGGAGAGATATGTCACGGTAAAATTCGCTCTTTTGGAGATTACATAGGATTTTGTGAGGCCCGCTTTCATACAGAAATTATTTGTACATTGAATTCCCTTCACTCCATCGTTATTGCTGAATCGTCTCGTCTGCTGTAGTTGCTGCAACTGATTTGAGAAATGTATTCATGAACGTGCGTTTTGTAGTTGTAGTAGGTCTGAGATAAGGAATCACATAAATTTCATAACACCATTTATTCTTGAAAGTACATTACTATGCACGTATTAGTATACTGCTGAATAAGTTTAATTTCTGAAGGAGGAGATGATATTGCACAGTTCATAATGCTGGATATTCATAGGCCATGCATGCAACACGCACCCACACAGATCCACTGCATATATATATATACACATATGCACGCACACACACACACACACACACACACACAACCACACACACACACCACACACACACACACACACACACACACACACACACACACACACACACACAAAGTGTGCTGTGTGTGTGTGTGTGTGTGTGTACCATATATTGATAAAATTTTCTAATATACAATGTATATATGCACACACAACACACACACACACCTTCATGGGTGGACTTTCCTTTGAACCCAAAACATCTCTCTTCCTGAATTTGTGGTATCTTGGGAACACTATCACCTACAGAGAAATGTCAAGAGATGTGGCTTCTAGTCATCAGTCTGATCTACATCCTGTGTCTCTAGGGCCAAAGTTATCAAGTGGCCAAAAGGAAGTGAAGTCTGTGAAAAATTGAAAAACTTTCATTGATTATCAGGTTTTCCTGGTGCTGATGATGGGGCAGTTGACGGATGTCATTATATTAAGCACCTAGTGAGACACAGGTGAAATGGGGATAGAACTATTAGGACCACAGTGTCCAATTCAACTGGCTGGCTGTACGTCAGACAAAATATTCTTTATGTGCAATCAGGATACCATGGATCGTGTAAGGTGTCCGGAGCGGAAGCCCTATTATCCACACCATCAAAATTGGCGATAGCCCCGTGTGAAGCGGGATAAAAAGGGCATAAGGTCCGGGATAGGTGGGCCCGTTTACTCCATAAAAACAAACAAAAAAAGCAAAAGATTGAAATAAAAATCTTTCCCGCACAAGCCCTCATGAGTAGTGGGTGTCTGAAGTAGCAGTATAGTGCTTCTATTAAATACAATGCACATTTAAAACTCTCATAAGCATGCCCAGCTTTTTCTAAGGAATGGCAAGAATAAGGCTCAGAGGTACAACCTTTTTCGTTCCATTTCGTCGGAAATCACTGTAGGATCCATGGGGAGGCGAGGAGCACAACCAAACACACGTTCGACTTGGAAACACTTTATTCACTCCGTATGGCCCCCTTATATAGGCGGAGGAGAGACAATATGAACATAACTTTTTTCTCAAGAATTATTTAAAATACGATTAAATACAGGAAACAAGGTAGTGGTCACTACAGAGTAAAATAATATACTTTCAGTTTGTAAAAAAATAAACAGATAAAAATAATAAGTTTAAAGAAAGTGCAGATAAAAATATTTATGGCATAAAAATGTCATCAAAAAGGGGCAAAAAAACAAATAAAAACATGAAAAAAAGGGACAACACTAATCATCCTGCTTAAAAATAAAAAGATTACTAAAAACACATAAGATCTGCACTGAGAAAAAGTAGTAAAAAAAGTGTTTTTTTTTTTTGCCACGAAAACTTTTTATAATTATTATTTAAAAGAACACACAGAAAAACTAAATTAGCCTGTATGACTAAAAATAGATCAACAAAAACAATTTTAAACTCAAAAACAGAACTCATATAAAAACATTAAAATTCTCATAAACAACGAAATTTAAAAATGTAAAACTAAGCGGCAGTTCGTCTATCAACGAAGCCCCGACGGTTCTAGAAATGCCCGACATCAACAAGTAAACAAATCCTACAATAAAATTATAAACTGAATTCTATACATATGTACATGGTTTACGACTATAAACAAGAGCCTGCGTTATACATAAAAATTATATAAAGTAATATCAAAATGTAAGTGTCAGGCGGATCCGTTCTGCTTTGCTCTCCAGGATCAACGAATTACCGAGCCAGGATAAGGTCAGGATAAAGGGTTAAAGGGCTCAGTTAGGGTAGTAGGACGTAAGAAAATAAGGGTTTGGATAAAGGAAAGGAGGGAGAGATCAGGGATGATGGCAGGAGATGATATAAAGTATAGGCAAGAGAAAGTCGAGCATAGTTGAGGGTTATAGATCGGAGTGAGGTAGCACAGTTGAGGGTAGATCATAGAATGAGTACCATAGAATAAAAGGGCAAGAGAATTGCAAAAAAAAGGGGGGGGAGGTCAGAAGGAAGGATAGGGAAACAGTGTATAGAGAGGGAAAACAGACAAAAGATGAACAAATAAGAAGAAAGCTTTGGAGACTAGCTAGGCTAGCATAGGAAAAAGATAAAACCATGAATTAAGGCTAGAGATCTGGAGGAGAAGAAATATGACAGAAAGGAGAGCTAAGGAAGAGAAGGAAAACAATGACAGGGAGAACTAAACAAGACAAAAAGGAAAAAAGAGAGGAAGAGAAAGAGGCGAAGGTAGGAGTAAAACTGTATGGAAGAGAGAGGAGAGACTGAGAGAAGTGAGGAGAGACGAGACCGAGAGAAGGAGAGACGAGAAGAGGAGAGGAGAGAGAGAAGTAAGGTGAGTGGGAGACGAGAGGGAGAGGAGGAGGAAGAGGAGCAGCAAGGGTAAGGGAAGAGAGAGAGAAGAAAGAGAGAGAGAGGAGAGAGAGAGAAAGAGAGAGAGAGAGGAGAGAGAAGCGAGGGTGAGTGAGGTGGAGAGAGAGGGGAGGAGGAGTAGGAAGAGCCGCAGGGTTGATGTGAGAGAGAGAGAGAGAGAGAGAGAGAGCGAGAGAGAGAGAGAGAACGAGAGAGATGAGAGAGAGAGAGAGAATGAGAATGGAGAGCAGAAAAGGAGAGAAAAGGAAACAAGTAAGGGGGGGGGCAAGGAAAAAAGGAAGGGGGGGGTTAGAAGAAGGAGGTCCTTAGAGGCCTCACAATCGGCCATGATAGTCATGTTATACAAGCAGTGATCCTCGCAAAGTTCGTCTCACATTAAAATTCCATATCACTGGGGGATTCGGCATTTGCACTCAGTGAAAAATGAGGCCACTCTTATCGAGCACTAGAAATAAACAGCACAAAAAAAAATAAAACAAAAAACTTTCAAGGACAAAGATATGTAAATAGAAAATGCATTTGGATATCAGAAAGGAAGTTTATTAGTCTGAAAGTATCTGGCATTGGAGTTGTCTCGCGGATAAATGGAAGGAACAATGGAGGCATACTCTAGAAACAAACGCAAGAATTAGAGATGACCTGGCGATTCGGGTGTGACAGCCTCATCCCCAACCGAAAAGTAAAAGTGTATTAACAAGAATAATATCGGGAAAAAAATACTGAATCATGGGCCAATGATGGCTAAAAGTGAAGCACTTTGTGAGCGATGCCAAGTGCCATTAAAACGGTCGCACATGTAGTGAAAGATCTCAGAACTTGAACTTGTCTCCCCCATAGACACTGGAAAATATTTGGGTAGGATTGTGATATAGAGGGGTCTTCATTGTTCCTTAGGGAGACTAATATTTTCAATAAATTTAATTATGCATATATTCATGCAATAATTTATACATCTAGAGCATAATATAATGCTTGATTATATATTTATTGTTATTTGTAAGATATTTATTGATAGATTTTTCAAGTTTTTAAAATTTCAATATTTCTACTAAAAAGGTATTCACCTTAGCTGTTGGACATGGCAGATAATTTTAAATAATCAATCAGTCAACATCAAACGGAAAGTTGAGAAGTCAAGTAGCACTATCTGACTCTCTCTGTTGTCGGATTCAGTGATGAGGACACACTTTCTACCTATCATTTAAGCAACTTGGTTTCCGAACGAAATCAGGGTAGCTTGGGCTTGGGCATAATAATCATGCCTCGGTCTCTGGCAACCACGCATTTTTCTCTGCATCTCCAAGTCGAAGCCTTCAGGTTAGAGGGATGGAACTTGTGGGAAATGTCTAGGGGGTCAGACCTCCCTCAGAGTGCTGTCTCTGGCATGGGTCGTTTTGGACCGCTCTTTCCGGCTTAAATTCTGGGCTGCGGTCATAGGAGCAGCGGCTGTTTTGGCTGGTCGAGCTAGTTTCTTCCATTCAGCCAGGGAGGATGGTCTGACGGGTAATTAGAGGCACCCTAATTTGGGGGCAATCTCATAGGAAAGACATGCTTTTGGATAATATCATGTAATTTAGCAGCAGGACTGACAGAGTCGACCTGGCTTCTGGATTTTCTCTTGCCACTAGAAGCCATGTTATGGCTCAGAATGACTGCTGTGGTCTGGGCCTTGCAGGGGGGGGGGGATCGTCATCATTAGTTCTATTTTGCGAGGAGTTGTGCAGAATGTTTCCCATGAAATAACTGCTTATTTCATTCCTCTCACGCCCCAACCCACCAACAACTTCAACAAGGGGAACCTGATTTGTTAGACAGTTTTTAACAACAACCAGGGGTGGTGAGAGGATATACACCACGCCAATGTACCGCCAATCACGGGACCAAGTGAGTGCCAACAGTGATGTTGACTGCTTACCATTGCCACCTGAAGGACAACCAGTCGACTGACTGACAGGGCCATAATCAGGGCCACCCATCTGCTGAAATAAAGGACAAAGAGGAATGTTGCTAGCCGCGGGCATACTAGTGCCAGGTATTCACTCAAACCCCCAGGACTCCACATTGCACAGGGATGCCAACATAGCAAACACATAGGTAGGTGAGAACACTGGGGAAAGACTAGAGGAGAGGCCCTTTCCACATACAATATAGGCACATTGTTTAGAAGCATTCCGTCTCCCTCTCCAGTAAAACAGATACTCACAGTGCGTGTCTGTATCACCTCAGAGAGGAAAGCTCAAAGAGGAGCTTCCAGTAGCAGGACCACTAGTGAGTAACTGGAACGAATAACTTAAGAAAACGCATGTACCTTCATGATAGGTAGCAGCCACAACCCCGCAAACCTGAAGTTCAGGCATAGTTTCCAGTTGGGTCACACCAGTTTCACAACCCTGTCCTTGCTCATTGGCGGCAGCAGGCTCCCCTAATTTCCCTGTGCACTTACAACAGCTCACGTGTACTGAAGCCACAGAATTCAAAACTGAGATCAGGGCTCTTTCAGGACTCTAGGTCTCAAGTTTTCTGTGTGGTGGGGAAGGAGAGTGTGATCTGACTTTTTTCTCATCAGCAAGTTTGACTGGACTGTGTGGTATCCTGGGCTTGTTCTGCGCACACCTTTCGTTGTTGCCGCGTTTTTATGCATGCAATTAGCTTCATGCCCTATGTATCTTTTTCTATACAATTTTCTTGGCATTAGGATAAACTCATGCAACCTTCTGGTGAACTTGTACCCCTTATCACCGAGTTCGTTGAGGACGTGAGCAGACCTTCAACTTCCACAGGGGAAGGGTGTGTCTGGGGGGCCTTAGCATGCTGCTTATGGTGCCTTTGAGTTTGCCATTCTTTTGCCAGGACCTAGGTATGGCAGCCCATCTCATTGACTGCCACTCTAGTGAATTTGAATAGAAACGACATAGGCAGGTAGGAGGCCCCTCCCTCTCTAACGCTTTCAGCCACATTACTCGTGCTGTCTAATTAAAACACCTGCCTAGGACGCATTTCACAAGCGTATGCATAAACTATGGGACATGTCATCAAATATCATATACGGAGAGGCCCATCTCTTGTGAGATGCCACCTAACGAAGCTCCCTGCCGGGGGCTTGAGCGGTCCCAAAATGATCTGGTGAGCTGGACCAGAGGCTACCCATACTGGAGCGGGTCACCAATGAGGGATGAGACAAAATGGCTTACTGGTGCACGAAGTTCTCCTTTGGTCCATATGGACCAAGGAGAACTCCTCCCACGGGGTGTGTCAATGCGTGTGCATCCCGTATACCAGGAGACAGACAGGAGTCATGGAGGTTGAGCGGATGCTGCACACTGCGACCTGCAGGCTAGCGGGACACACCTCTTTGGTCTTTATTCTGGTTAGGGACGAGTGGCTTGCTCAAGGCCCGAATCAAGTCAATCAGCGGTCAAATATGGCTAGGGTCAAGCAGGCACTGTTCAGTCCGGTAGCGCATAGGTCCCCACGACTGCCCAGTACTGTGATAGTGGCTGCATATATTTCACATTACCCCTGTGGCTGTTGGGAGATTTTGAACCCAACTATAGATCCCCTACATGGGACTCCTGGTGGGTGGGGGGGTGAGGAAAGAAGAATTCTAATTTGATGAGTACTACAAATTACAAAGATCTCAGCTCTCTCCTGACGGCCTACGCAATCCCGACAATTCCCTCTGGAATGTGCGGGTAGTTCACATCCATCTGGGGTGCGAGACCGCTTCTGCGGCTTTACCGAGCGCTTAATACATAGTAAGCTTGGATTTATGGAGTGAGGATTATTCATCTGCAACTTCCCACTGTTCTCTGGATGGGACTCTCAATTCATAATGAAGCTCTCAGGAAAATCTGTACTGGGGATTTCAGGTGCTTCCCTGTATGCTGAGAGGGAGAACCACCTCTTCATTACACCAGTGACTAAATGAACATGAATTTACTACACGAGACTACAAAGGATTTCCCGGGATCTCCCTACAATCCAGATTGTTTTCAACCCCTGAGGATAGCTCACCCATGGTAGGAGAATGAGGAATCTTGTGGAAGATCTAATATAAGTCTCACTAAGGTTCTGGCTGTTGGAATTCTCCAATTCCCCCTTGGTACTAATCAAGTCGAGCTGGATTCGGTCGGAATTGGGAAAGGGGAGAGATCCGAAGCAGAAGTCAGAGAGAGATTTCTTCAGCATATAAGTACCAAGGATTCAGATGCAAAATATACAGATAGTTCAAAGTCTGAAAATGGTGTGGGCTTTTGTAGCAGTGAGCAGGAAGGAAGACTGCATTGGCAGTCTTCCTAGCACCTCGATCTTCGCTGCCAGAGTTAATGCCATACTTGCAGCAGTTAAGATGATGTAGAGATCTTAGAAATCATTCTATTGTGATATATGGACTCCGTCGTGCCCTTGCAAGCAATCAAGAGCTTAAACGCATCACACCCAGTAGTGAGGGAGGTTCAAGGACTGGCATTGCACTGATGTCAAACACGTAAAAAGAACTCTTTGTTGGGTTACCAGCGTATTTGGTCATTCAGTGGGAATGAGCGAGTGATCAGAAGGACAAAGGCAGCTGACTGCCTCAGCCTTGTGATCAGGATTTGTCTTCGTGATAAATGGAAGGAAACATTGAGCAATACATCTAAGAAAACAAAATCTGCGAGAGATTAGAGATGGACCTGGGCAGTTGGGTGACCTATCATACATCCCAACCGAAACAGTGAAATTTGCATACAAAGACTAAGAATTCGGGTACACAAGGACTGACTCATGGGCCGATGATGGCTAAAAGTGAAAGGCACTTTGGAGGGATGCCCAAGAGCATTAATGATCGAACATGTAGTGGAAAGGATGTTAACATTCTCAGACCCAAAGAGTAATGTACTGTCTCCCCATATACACTGGAAACAAAAAATGTATTGGGGGAGGATGGATATAGGGGGTTTTATTAGCCTTCCTTAGGGAGAATAATATTTTCAATAAAAATCTAATCATGCATAATGTTTATGCAATAATTTTATTATACACTTAGAGATAATATTTATGCTTTGATTTTAAATATATTTAATGTTATTTGTAAGAAGATTTATTGATAGATTTTTAAAAGGTTTTTTTAAATATTTTAATAGTCTATTAACAAGGCATCGCAATAATGACCTTAGCTGTTGACACGGCCAAGAGAATTTAAAAATCAGATCAATTAAACCTCCAGTATTATAGGTTAGTCCCTCTGGTTCTGGCTCACCAGATTATTGGGAACGCAAGCCCCCCCACGCGGCCAGGCGGCTTCTGTTAGAGGGTGGAGGCGGATTCCATCTCAATGGAAAAGGTAAGCTGATCGGTGTCATTGTTGTTCAGGTCCACTAGTGTTGGAGAGGCCTAGTCGGCTTAGTGAGGAGCCCTAGACTGATGCAAGGAGAGTCAAACTGCAGAGGGGGAAACTATGCCGAGCGAGGCTGCGCTGGTGCGGGTGTGAATTTTTTGCAAAATTCCCGTGGATTGCAAAATTCTTTTACATTCTACTTTTTTAAATAAATTTGTCAATATTTTTGTTTGGCGTATCAAGAGCTTTGTGACATGTCTCTTAGAATAGATAAGTCCCATCGAACATGGTTTAATATGTTTACATCTTTGAGTTACAGTGACTTGAAACAGGGTCAGGACACATTTGTCTTTTTCAGATGCTGAAATGATATGTGAGTTTTACACTGAGACCTGGGGATGGTGCTCAACATAATTAAGGCGATGGAAGCAAAGATTACTTCCATTGGCAACGATTGTTGGGAATCGAGCCCATCGAGCAAAGGTGTTTTGTACTTCCATGGCCGTTCTATTGTTTGGAATCAAGCCCATCAAGATTAAATAGACAAATTTTGATAATTTAATTTTGATTTAACACATTGGCAGCATTCAGGATTAATTGTGTGATTCCTTGGGACCAGTCTTTACTTTTGAGCCTAGATTTAATCCTGCATGCTCTTCAGAGCACCAAGTTAATCCCTCCAATCATGTATTGATACATTATAACAGCGCGTCATCAAATCCATGAGAGAATGGAATTGAGGTGCCATTAATATTTATAATTAGCAAGAACGAAACAAATTTAACATTTCCATGCCAAAGATGGATGTGAAATTCATTAATACTATTTTATCATTTGTGGGATATTCAACACGGCAGATATACACTATCAACATTGAAAAGGAAAACGAAAAGAAAATCCACAGAGAATTCCATAGTTTACAGACACAGGAAGGGAATGTTATTTCCACGTTAGAAAAACATTCCCAACATATTAAATACATTAAATGAGTAAAAAAGAAAGCTTTTAATAACATCACGAGTAGGTTTGAAATTCAAAGTGAAAATCTCCTGATTCTTAAAACTAAAGTGACTTCAAAACCCGTGGACATTTGTTATCATAATCCTCACTAGCAACACACTGAGAAAACTACCCTACCTGTGCCCCATGATCACAAACGAGAAAGAGCTCTCAGAAAACTCCCGCAAATATAAATTGTATTACGAGTATCTCATTTTTGTTTAACATCTTCATTTCGGTTGTCTATAATATTCATAGGCTATCTGAAGCCATTTATATAATTTTATTTGTACTGACACAGATATATATCGGCATGATATAATGCTAGCGTATATGTGTGTATGTATATATATATATTTTTTTTTTCTCTCTCTCTCTGTGGTAAATGTTTCCTTAACGACATTAGCGTTCAATATGAAACTTGTAGAGGGTGAATGCTAATTGCCATTACACAGATACCCGCCTTTTCATATGAAACAGCAAAATTTACTGATAATTGCATTAACTCATGTGCCTGGCAGTGTGTATTGCATCTTCTGTGCAAGTACTGTGGATTTGGATTAACTTTAATCTGGAATTAACTTTTTTGGTACATAAGACACCTATGGATAAAACTGTATTGAATGATTGTAAAAGGAGACATATTTATGATATAATCCCCTATTCCAGCTCGATTTGATTAGTCCAAGGGGGGAACTGGGGAATTCCAACAGCCAGAACCTGCTTCCAAAAGATTACTCATTCTCCTACCATAGGATCAGCTATCCTCAAGGGGGTTGAAAACCAATCTGGATATAGGAGATCCTGGAAACCTTCGTAGTCTTGTGTAGTAAATCAGGTTCGTATAGTCCCAGTGTAATGAAAGAGGTGGTTCTCCATTCTCAGTATACAAGGATTCCATTTGGTATCACATCCTGGCGCAGTCTTACGGCAGAGCTGCAAAGCAGAGTCCATCTTCTTGTGCAAAAATGGCAAGTTGTAAGGAAGTTCTGCTGCAGTCCTACTGAAGAATGACACTGGGTGTCGTTCCTGTTCAGCCCAAAGAATGGAGAATCGGGCAATGTTAATATGCTCCAGAGGAGATCTCTGCCATGGATTTAGCTAGCTCATTAGCAAAATCTTTTTTGTCTGTGATGATTATCTTCAGAGCACGTCATGACATTGATCTTATGCACCTTGTCCCATACCCATGCTAAGGGGGTCCCAGAGTTAACGAGGGAAAACTATCCCCATGACGCCCCTTAGCCCCCTTTTAGCATTTGCCGGCCTTGGCTTGGGTTTTTTGTAATGGTTTAAAGGTTACATCGTGGGGCGTCTTTTAACTGTTTATTGCAGTTTTTTTTTGCTCGACAGCTGTTGGCTTTCATCAGACCACCATGGCCCAAGGTCGATGGTACTGCCCGCTACTTTGGGAAGGGATGCTTCTGCTGCAAGTAAATTTCCCTGAGAGAAGTTTTTTAACAACATCTTGAACAAAAGGGGAAACCTTCAAGACCCTTGCAATACTGCAGTTGATTGCATGTTCGTGCATCTCGGCACTCCTTTGGCTGGAATACCATTCACCTCCCCCAAAAAAGTTTTGGAAAGTGGCGTTTCCCATGTAAGTTTCCAGACCTGCCAATAAAACTCTGTGAATCGGGTGAGCCAATTTGACAGGTCTATATTGGAGAAGTCCCATTTTTTAAATTTTGGAAATGTGTGGGTGTCACTGTTCAGTAAAACTGCATCTACTCTTAAGAACAAGGACTCCCCAGAGGTGATACCAACCATTGAAATCTCCCAAGAGTAGAAATGGATGTGGCAACTGTCCAAGTCATCTGTGTTGAGATTATGTGGAGAAAGGTAGATGATGCAACAGGAAGGTCTATAAGCCTATTTCACAGTCTTTACTACATGTTGTTGCAAGGGGATGGCCTGGAAGGGAATATTCTGAGTACCTTTTGCTACTTCTCCATGAGGCCCCCTTATCAAAGGTCCCATAATGGGCTTAAATTTTGGAACTCTCTCAGGAAATCAAATGATTTTCCCTGGTCTAATCTCTTGTAAGCAACAAAAACGGTTACTGAAGTATAGATGTTGCAATTCTTCCATTTTGCAAGAATTCCCCTGACTTTTTCCAGGGATTAGGGTATCCAGTTTTTTTAAACTACCTTTCAAAGCGTTTAGCAGCACCGCGGTCAAGGTTTGCCCCCCCCCTTTTTAGGCGTCCCTTTCCAGATCTTGGGAGAATTTTTGGGGGGTTTTTACCCGGGGGAATATTTTCACAGGTTCCTTTTTGAAGGCTCGGATTTCTTTGCCTGGGAAAAGGAAAAAGACCTAGTTTTGCCGGGGGCATTTGCCTACAGCGTGGGCCCCCTGGGGAAGGGGTGCGGGTGGAGCTTCCCCATTGGGGCCCGGAGCCCTGCCTGAGGGCCCCAAAAGCCCTATTTTGGGAGAAGGATCTCCTCAATAGACCCCTCATCCTACTCCATTTTGGTGGAAAAAACTCACCAGGGGCTTTCAGCAATTGGGGACTGATTTTTTAAAGGAAGGGGCAGAGTGTGTGGGTAAGAAGCACTGGGGGGAAGGGTTGGTGTGAAGGAGGAGGACTAGAACCGAAGAAAAAACTAATGGTTGTGCAAACAGCACAGGGGCAGTCGCTTTCCCCCTTGGAAACAAATTTTTTCCTTCTCCTTATTCCCAAACTTTTTTTTAAAATTTTAAACCCTTTTACATTGCTTTGAAGAAGCTTCATAGTTTTTTGCAGTGGTAACAGCATATAAAACCGGCATTTGTCATCCCCTTTGGACCGTTGTACCCCTTCACACATATTCTTGTTTGTCCTTTTTCCAAAAAGGGCAAGGTTGGCCCCATGCCAAACCCTTTAGAAGGGAAGCACGCATGGGCCCCCATAGGGTTTTTACCTTGAGGTGGTCCCATACCAACTTAACTGATTCTGGAAGGACTAACGTGGTGAAAGTTAGAAGGATTGATTGATTGATTGATTATTCAAAATTATCTGCCGCATCAACAGCTAAGGTCATTAGCGGTGAATACCTTGTTAAATGAAATTTAAAAAATTTAAAACTTTAAAAATCTATGAATAAATATTTTACAAAACAATAAACAAATAAAAAATCAAAGCAAAAATTATGTTTTAAGTATATAAAATTTGCATAAACTTTATGCAAAATTTAAAAATTTTATTGAAAATATTAGTCCCCAAAGGGAAACTAATAAGACCCTCTAGTCACAATCCTCCCCAATAATTTTTCAGTGTATAGGGGGGGACAAGTACATATCTTTGTCTGAGAAGTTGACATTTTTCCACTACATGGCGATCTTTAAGGGCTCTTGGCACCCTTCAAAAAGTGCTTCACTTTTAGCCTAAGCCATGAGTCAGTCTTGTGTGCCCGATTTAGTCTTGTTAATCAATTCCACTTTTGGGTTAGGTGAATGCTAGTCCCCCAAACTCCCAAGGTCATCTCTAATCTCTCACATTTTTGTTTTGGGGGTATCCCTCCATTGTTCCTTCCATTTATTGCGAAGACAACCCTTATGCGGGTTTCAGGTCGGTTTGGGGGAGAGGAAAACGACCATCACAAGGGGAGAGCAGCCCCTTTGGGCCTTTTGTCAGCTCGCTCATTCCCATGATCCCAAAACATGCGTGGCACCCAACACAAGTTATTTTTTTGGTTTTGAATCATGCAACCCAAATCTTGAACCCCCCTTACTACTGATGGGTGATTTTAAGCTCTTGTTTGTTGAAAAAGCACACGAGAGTCACAATAATCACAAAAGAATGGTTCGTAAGATCTTAGTCATTTTAACTGCTGCAAGGATGGCAGAAACTCTCGTAAAGATCGAGAAAGACTGCCAGAGCGCTTCTTCGCTCACTGCTGCAAAACCCACACCATTTTCAGTTTTCGAACCATCGAATTTGCCTCGTCCTTGGGTATTTTAGAAATATGCTGAAAAAATTTCTCTTTGACTTTGTTTCTTTTTTCCCCCCTTTTCCCCAATTTCCGACCAAATCCAGCTCGACTTGATTAGCCCAAGGGGGGGGGAAGGGGGGAAATTCCAACGCCGGGAAAACCTTAGTGGACTAAAATTTAAGCTTCCACAAGATTCCTCTTTCCCACCATGGGATCGGCTATCCTCAAGGGGTTGAAAACCAATCGGGATGTGGGAGTCCGGAATCCTTTGTAGTCTGTGTAGTAAATAGGTTTCTGTAGCCCGGGGTGTAATAAAAGAGGTGGTTCTCCACTTCAGCAAAAGGGGATTCCAGGTAAAGACCTGAAAGCCCCAGTACAGATTTTGGAGCTCATTTAACTGAGCCCAACTCCGGGGAACGGGGGGAGTTGCAGAAGAAAAACCCTACACCATAATCAAGCTTACTACGAATAAGCGCTCGGTAAAGCCTGAAGGTTGTGCGGTTGCACCCCAAGATAAATGTGAAAAAACCCCGAAAAATACTAACGCTTTTGTACCCCTTCTTTTTAACTGTTTGATGTGAGGCCCCAACCCATGAAGTCTTGAGTCAAAGTTAGCCCAAGTACTTCACCTTTGGACAAATTGCGGGGGTTTGCTCCAAAATAGAGGGGGGGGTGGGAGTTTTCCTTTTTGTGGAAAGTAACCCATGGTTTTTGCTTAAAGAAAATTTGAACCCAGATATGTTCCCACGTAAACCCTGATTTATGCACCGCTGTGTTGCACACCCTGTAAGCTTCCCCCGAGCAGTACAGTGAAAAAAGTCATCCAATACGTTTACATGAGAAAAAAAATTGGAACAACTTTACAATTATTTATAGCAATGGAAAACGGGGTACATTTAAAACACTTTTGTGGCCCCCCTTTAGCGGGTCTTCCGGTTAGAGAAACTGTTTCCCCCCCGAACTCAAAATTTTTCCTGTTAGAAGGGAAGTTTTGTATAAAGGTAGGAAAGCTCCTTTAAAACCAAATGTCATACAGCTTCATGAGTATCCCATGCTTCCAAGTTGTATCGTAAGCCTTTCAAGGTAAAAGAAGACGCCAACATGTGACGTGCTGTGCAAAGGGAATTCTGTATAGCAGTTTCCACCCTCACAAGTGATCGGGGTCGATCTCAATTTTCAAAAGCCATATTGATAGGGGGTAAACATTTTTTTTTTTCTAGCAGCCATGTCCCTGGTTTCCCATTTTCCCCATCAGTTTGAGATGCAGGGTGAGGAAATTGGTCTGAAATTTCCGGGTGCAAAAGATTTTTCCAGGTTTAGGAACAGGAAAATGATTATAGCTTTTTTCCAGGGATGGCACTGTGCCCCCCCTATAGTCCTATTGAATAGGCCCCAGGAACTTCGGGACCCCCGGAAAGTGGAATCTTTTGAATGGAATATCGTCACTTCCTGGGGCAGTTTTTAGGGCAGAGCTGCAAACAGAGTCCATCCCCTTGCGCAAATATGGCAAATTGTATGGAAGTTCTGTGCAGCCCTACTGAAGAACGACACGGGTGTTGTTCCTGTTCAGCACAAGGTGGAGAATGAGCAGTGAAGATGCTCCAGAGGAGATCTCTCCAGGATTTTGCATCTTAGCAATATTTTTTTTGTCTGTGATGATTTTGCCATCTATCTTTAAGAGGTGTGATATGGATCTTTCCAGCAAACTTAGCCCCTTGTCCCACACCCAGCAAGGGGGGGGTCCCAGAGTTAATGAGGAGACATACTGTCTCCACGAGTCCGTCTAGCCCCCTTTAGCACGGCCCGGCCTTTGGCTCGGGGCTTTTTTTTAACGATCAAGGGTTAAATGCTGGGGCTCGTTTCAACTGCCTTAATTAATGCATTTTCCCTTTCTCACAGCTTGTTGGATTCATCAGACCACCATGGTATGGAGGTGACGGTACGTCCGCACTTTTGGGAAGGTGCTTCTGCTGCCCAAAATGAATTTTGATGTGAAGTTTAAAAAGTCTTGAACACATGGAAATCATTACAGTCCTTGCAATACTGCAGTTGATCTAAAAAGATTCCCTCTGCATGTTTAAGTCGCCATCTCTGCACTCCATTGACTGGAATAATTCATCCTCCAAAATTATTGGAAAAGGTCGTTTCCATGTAAGTTTCCCGACCTGCCAATTGAAGTTTTAATGTGAATCAGGTGGCTATTGATGGTCTATATTGGAGAATGTCCCAGTTTTAACTTGGAAATGTGGGATGTCATGTTTAGTAAAACGCATCTACTTTAAGAACAAGGATCCCAAGGCCCTTTTTCGAGGGTTGCACAAAGGTCTCCCCCAAAACCCTTTAAAACTCCCAAGATAGAAAGGATGTGGGAACTGCCCAAGTAATCTTTCCAAAACATCTTTTTGAGATTTGTGGGGGAAGGGAGATGGATGCAACAGTGTAAGGTCGTGTCAAGCCTATTCTCACACCTTCACCTGCAGTGTGTCTGAGGTGGGGGCCTGGAAGGGAAATTTGAGTACCATTATGTACTCCTCCATGAGGTCCATTGTCAAAGGTCCCCTAATGGGCTTTAATTTTTGGAAACCTCTCAGGGGAAAAGGATGATTTTCCCGGTAAAATTCTTGTAGAATACAAAACTTATTATATGAAGCTATCAGAATTGCAGTTCTTCCCCTTTTTCATGAATTCCCCGACGTTCCCCTTGATTAGGGATAGTTCTTTTGATTATTTTTTCATAAGGGTTTGGCAGGGACCTGTGGTCAAGGGTTTTCTCCACCTTTTTGGGGTCCCTTTCCCTGATCCCGGGAGTACCTTTTTAATGGTTGTTTACCTGTGGGAGTTTTCCAAGGTTTCCCCTTTGGGCAGGTTCAGGATTTCTTTGCCTTGGGGGAAGGCGGACCTGACCTTGCTTAGGGGCATTCTGCCTAGCAGGGAGGCCCTGGGATGGTGGCAGCTGGGGTTTTTTCACAGGCTCAGGATTCCTTTGCCGGCAAAGGGGTGCCTGAGCCTTACTCAGGGCTTCTGCCTGCAACAGAGGCCCCTGTGGAGTGGTGGCGCTGGAGCTGAGTTGAGGCCTCTGGAGCCTTAAATGTTGGCTCCCAAAAACCTTACTTTGGGGGGAGGAGTCTCCTCAATAGACCCCTCCTCCCACTCCGTTTTGGTGGCAACTCACCAGAGGGGGTGTCAGCAATTTTCCCACGAGGGTTAAAAAAGTGGGAGAGTGTGTGGTAAGAAGCATTGGGGGGCAAAAGGGTGGTGGGAAAGGGGAATGGGTAGAACCGAAGCAAAGATTTTCATGGCTGTGCAAAAAGCACACGGGACGCGCTTTTCCTCTGGAAAACTAACTTTCTCCTTGTCCTTTTACCAAAACTTCCTTTTCAAATTTGTACCTTTTAAACTGCTTTGAAGAAGCTTTTATGAGCCTCTTTTCGTGGTAACAGATATTGGGCCTGGACAGGTCATCTCCTTTATGACCTGTTATCCACCTTAACATACTCTTGGTTGCCCATTTTCTTTTAAAAAGGCAAGAGTTGGCTCCAGCCCATAACCCTGGCAGGGAAGCACCGCATAGGGTTTGGGGACATTAAGGCTTTTCCTTCAGGTGGACCATCAACTTAAACCCATTTGGGAAAGGGCAACTGTTTAAAAAATTAGAAGAAGAGTGGTGTGAAGTTCCAAACATCAACTTTCTTCTTAAAACGTTTACGCCACTCATTTAAAATCTCAGTTCCTTAACAGTTTCTCCTCAAATACCTCATAGGTCCGGGAAAAAAACAATTCCCCTTTCATGATAAGGGTTTTGTGAGGAGAACTGAAATTGGCCCGGGAAAGTCGCTATCGCAGCAGACGGTCACTCTCGTCTGGGGGACGAAACCTCAACTATCAGGCTACCATCCGCTGTGGGGGGGATGCGAGGATACGTTTTAAAACTTCAACAATTTTTTCGATGTACTTCGAAAATATAAGATCCTGATTGATACACCACAATGGTCTTCATACTAGGACTTCTATATGAAATGTTTTATATTTACCGGGGAAGATTTTCCCTTTGTGGATTTTAAGAGGATTTTCCCCTTCTTTCCTGGTTTTGGGGACCCCGGGAACCCTTACGATTCCCTTCTGCCCCTTTTGGGGCTGGAAAGGTTCAAAGGACAATACGTGAGTTTCCCGAGGAATGGTCGGGGGATTGGTTTGGTCGTCAGGGGGGAGAGATTTTGTAAATTTTTAGTATCAAAAAATTGAAAACTTATTTCCTCACCCCCCCAATCCACCCTGGGTCCAACGAGGGGAAGTAAGTTGGGGTTCAAAATCTCCCCCAAAAGCCACAGGGGGAAAGAGGAAATACGCAGCCCCTATTACATACTGATGGCGTCGCGGGACCCATGCGCTACCGACTGAATAGTGCCTGCTTGACCCTAGCCATATTTACCAGCCCATTTACTTGACCCGGGGCCTTTTATCAAGCCCCCCGTCTAACCAGAATAAAGGAAACCAAAAAGGGGTTGTAGCTGAAGGCGCAGCGTGCAGCATCCTCAACCTCCAGGGTCCCTTTCCCGGTAATACGGGGTCCCCGCAGGCAAACACACGTGGGGGAGTTCTCCCCGGTCCAAAGGAATGAAACCCGGGGGGGGTGCACCATCCCCTCTCTAGGCCTTTTTGCACCAGCAAGCCATTTTGTCCCATCCCCCACTGGTGACCCCTCCAGTAGGGTACCCCGTGGTCCAGTAAACCCGACATTTGGGGCCTAAACCCCCCCACCGCGGCAAGGCGCTTCCGTTAGGGGGGAAGTTAGAAGGAGAGCTTTGGGGCGAAGTTCCAAACATCAACTTTCTTTTAAAACGTTTTACTACCACTACATTAAAAATTTTTAGTTCCTCTAACGTTTTCTTTAAAATACCCCTCAGGACAAATTTCCCTTCAATGATTTAAAGGGTTTTTTGAGGAAACATGAAAATTGAGCCCCCGGGATGTGCCCTATGCACACAGACGGTCACTTCATCTGGTGACAGGCTACCATCTTGCTGGGGATGATGCAAGACACGTTGCATCATCAACTATTTTCTGATGTACTTCAAAAAAAATCAAGATCCATGATTAAAAACCACAATGGTCTTCAAAACTAGGTTTTACTATATGAAATACTGTTTATATTTACCAGGTAAGATTTCCTTAAAGGGTTGAGGGACGACTTTTCTCCCCAAACCCGGGGTTTGGGGGGCCTAGGAACCCATTACGATTCCCTTCTTGCCCTTTTAAAACGGGGAAAAGGGTTTCCCGAGGACAAAAATGTCGTTCCAGAGGGGAAGGTCAGGGGATTGCGTAGGTTTCAGGGGAGGCTGATCTTTGTAAATTTGCATACTCATACAAATTAGAATTTTTTCCTCACCCCCCCACCCACCATGGGTCCAAAAAGGGGGGAAACTATGTTGGGTTCAAAAAACTCCCAAAAGCCCAGAGGTAATGAGGAAATATACGCAGCCACTATCACAGTACTGAGGAGCGTGGGCCATGCATATGACTGAACAGTGCCTGCTTTACCCACCCAATTTACCAGCCGATGAAAATTTACCGGGCCTTGATCAAGCCACCGTCTAAAACCCAAAACAGGGACGGCCGTGGGGCCAGGATTTTGGTTGACAAATCCCCGGGTTATAGCCAGTAGCTAAATATTTCAGAAAAAAAACAGTTGTGCTGTCTGCGTAGAAGTACCAGACGAAAGACTGCCCTGCAAGAAACAACAAAAAGGGCAAAAAACAAGAGACACTGTCACATTGAAGAGAGTGTTTGGGCAGAGCGCAAGGGCCCGGGACTATAACTGCCCCCCAAAAAAGCCACATTACCTCCTCTGCCCCGACCGTACCCCTCGACCGCAGAGTAAAATGCCCCGCCCCGTTACACACTACCAGAGCCCGGGGACGTCACCAAAACCCCCAGAATTCCCCCAAATGCCAGGATTCCCCATCCCCGGAACAGTACAAGAAGTACCAATGGGAAAAGGGCCTCGGAGATCTTGTTAATTAAAAAAAAAAGTTAATGGAAAGAAAAAGTTAATGAAAATAATTAGGGAAAATATGCTTTCTAATAATGTTAGTGATACTGAAAATACGAATGAGGTCTCTGATATTATGCATGATACCATTAACAAATCAAATGAAAGTGATGACGGCAGTGAAAATAACGCCGACGAAGATGTGCATGAAATGGAAGAACTGTGGGAAAACAGAAATTCATATCAGGTACGGATTATACATATAATATCTGTATGAGGAAAATGCATAAAATCTGTGCAAATAAACAAGATGCAAAACAGATATGTAATGCTATACAACATATAAGCACACTAAAGGGCTTCATCAAACACATATTTGACCAGTCAGCTAATCATAGGGTGTGATGGGGGACAAGAAAACAATTACCTTTCTTTCATGGAATATTCATGGTGTCAACTGTAGAATTAATGACTTGCTTTACTATATTCATAATAATAATGTTGATGTCATCTGTTTACAAGGGCCCTTCATATCATCCACTAAAATAACAACCGTCCCTAGAATTAGAGGATACCACTCCTATACGAACACAGGAATGACAGGTCTATTGACTTATGTAAGTGACACCATACCATAAGCTGGTGCAATATCAGCATTTACATATTCGAACGGCCTCTGAGTTTTTCTCACTGTACAATGTATATGCAAGGTGTAGAAAATTTCAAACTGATTCACTGCCCAACTTTTAGAACCACGGCACAATATACATTTGGAGATAGTCAATGTAAAGAAAATGGTATAGAGTTCTAGATTATGTAATAGGAAGGGATCCTGTACATAGAAACATCAGAAGCATGCTTGCAACAGAGCTAATCAGTTACCACTTTGCAATAATAATGAGATAGGATGCTCATAATAGTCAATCTGCAAAAACAAATAGGTTTAAAATTTTCATTCCTCCTTACCTTGATCACCACTTTCAGTCACGTATTTATGACTTGTATAACAATTACACAGTAACAAGTGGTCACTGATTACTACAACACCTGGGGCTTTCCAAAGATAACCAAGAGCAACAACTCTCCAAACTTAAGTAGGGTCGGTGACCCTAAACTATTAAGGGAACAAAAGCGAATTAAGGTGCTTTTTGATATCTACAAGCAGGACAATACCCGTGACGTCCTTATTCAGTTTAAGGCTAACAAAAATCTACGAGAATTAAAAACTCATCAGAAATGAACACTGAACAGTTCCTACAAAGCATCAATAACACCTCAATGTCTGAGGTCTGGAAAAAAAATAATCAACTCTCAGGAAAACCAACTAACACCCCGCAGTTCCATCTTGCACAAGCAGAATGCTCCTTAGTCAATGGGCTGGAGCGTCCAAACTGAGCTCACTTCCCACAAATATTCAGAATCATCTGAAGCAGTCTAAAATTGCATGTAAATTTGCCATTGAGATTGAATGTTCTGATACAGACACTTCAAGACTGTTGAGATTACTGAGTGGGAACTGAACAATGTACTAATGAAAGGAAAAGCGTCCGTCTCAGGTGAGGATGAAATTACCTATACTGTCCTCTGGCTTATAGCTCATATACCTGATAATCCCCTTTTGCACCTATTCAGGTTAAGTTTGTCACAAAGTATTCATCCCTATACCGTAACCAAACACTAATAAATACCACCCAATTTCACTAACCTTATATGTATGCAAAGTTCTAGAAAGAATACAGGTTACAAGGTAAATTATCTCACAGACTGTACGGATTTCTATCGGGACATAGCATACAACATTGCTTTGCAGAGTACTTTTCAAACTCTAATCCAGGGAAGTACACTGTTCTTGACTTTAAGTCAGCTTTTGACATTGCTAATACAGAAGTTATCCTAGAATAATTAGTGAGCTTTGGCATCTGGAGTAAATTATTGAGCTGGATTAGAATGTATCATTCGAACAGATCTGCAAGTGTCTTGTTCAGGTTCTACTGCATTATCTTTTGAACATGGGATGCCACAGGGAGGAGTTCTCAGTCCTATGCTGTTTAGTGTCCTCATACACAAGCTTTTGGTAGATATTCCACTTGGGGATGGGGAATCCATTATATGCTATGCTGATGACATGTGTCAGAGCAACATCACAAGAGATGATGCAAATAATTCTCGACAAACTCACAACAAGGGCTCATGAATGTGGACTAGTCATCTCTGCTGAGAAAACAATGGATCTCAAACCAACTATCATACCCCTAAGCACTTTTCACATAGGTGACCAGGAGCTTGGCATCTGTCTTAAGTATAAATATCTCGGGGTAAACATAAATGATGCAGTGTCAAGTTTTGAGAGTGGTGTCAGGTGGTCACTTCAGTCTCTCAGGAGCAGTCAGATCTGCCCCCTGAGTCAGATGTCAGACCGCACTGCTCGCCATCCCGGCAATATAGCCATGCTAAGAGAGTCACTCTCATAACAACTCAGCATCTCTACAACACCACAAGTGAGTCACCTGCTAACCTCTGTCCTCCTGTAGTGATTGACTCTTAAGTACCCTTGTTAATTAGGTTATTAGCGCTGCCACCACCTGGTTAGTACGTCCAGATACAATATGTGTACCTAAAGAAGAAGACGTGTAGAAGGGTGTAAATTGGTAAAAGGGAAGTATGTATGTGAGAAAAGGAAAAATGACCCAAACCACGAGAGGTTTGTCTGGTAAGCGTGTTAAATCCGAGGGGAGTGCGTGTCAGCCTTAAGAGGTGATAGAAGGTAGTCAATTGCTTGCCACAGGTAGCCAAGTATGGTATCATTTGTCTCCTTAAAAAAAATTCAGTAAAAAGAGGAATTTCACTCACGGATCTTAAAAATACAACATTTATTAAAACACGGACACTACACAAACACGTAAAACTGGTAAAATACCAAAAAATATACATTAAAACACTAAGAAAATTAACACAAGAACCAGAACCTAAAAGATAAAGGAGCACTCGGTTTTTATTATAAAAAAAACTTAAAATATCCCACCTTACTGCCTTTAAAAAACCTCGTAGTTACGACCGTATGAGAAACCACAAAAAAACAACGTCAATAGCTTCCACCGGGTATACATCGGCCGCTATGAGGACGTTACAACCTATACCCTTGCCTACTCCCACTCAGTTCCCGGGCTATATATAGCCGACCCCCAGCAATGATTTAATTAGTGGGCTAGTAACTAGCCCCCAGAACGAACTAACTAACTTCCCCCTCCCTAGATGGCGTGGCAGGTTCCGCCGAAGAAAAATAGCTTGCTTCACTGTAAGATTGGGGTTACAAGCCCTTACTCCCTATAAAAATGCTATTTAAAATAGTTAAGAGCTTTAAACAAAGCTAAAAAGGTATGCAAGCTCTTACCCCAGCTTTAAATGAGTGCATATAAAAAAATGGCTATGGTTCCCTTAAAAACAAGGATAAAGTGAAGGATGAAATAAAATATATCAAACCAATAAAAATATATAAAAAAATACAAGGAAAAAGGGGCATCATCCACGTGCCTTTGCGCGGTTAATTCTCCCTTCTTCAGGGGAGACTCAGGTATTCCCTGCGCTCCGGCGCGACTGGCTAGGTATGGGTCACTACACTGCCACCAACCAACAGTTCTCTGAACCACCAAAAGAGATAGCTTGCTTTTTGCCTCAGGCACCGGTCGTGCAACTTGTGGTTGCTCCACCCGCACAACACTTACACAAAACACATGACCACACACTCAGGCCTCCAGGAAGGCCTGCACCTCCTCTACCTACGCCCTCGGGCATTGTACTCGGTAGCACTTCGCTGACTTGGGCGGTACTGTAAGCCACCCCTCATCTCGGCAGGATTGTTAGGACTGCAGTATCCCACGGGACCCCCTAGAAGCTCTGGTGGAGCGTGACCCAGGTGCCCATCAGGGCTGAAAGGGCAGGCAGGGATCTTCAGCCACCTGGCTGTAGTGTAGGGCAATAAGGCCAAGGTCCCTTCACGAGATACCCTAAGAACACCCAAGGCAACCTTCCTTCGACTTTCCCGTGCATCAAGAGCACACTGGAATAGGGGATCTGTAATTGCCCATTACCCAGGAGCTTCTCAGGAACAGGCAGGAGGTAAAATAAAAAATTACCAAAATAAATATAACCAGACCAGCTGCAACAGATTCAGTTTGATTCAGAAATACGACTCTTCCGACTCATCAACTTCACGATGGATACTATGCCATACTTCAAAACAATGAACAAGCTGAAAGTCTTTTCAATGAAACAACCAAGAACCGCCTCACCTTCTTTGGTTTCACTCCACTCTTACCACTAAACTTGAGGATAAGACTCACTCTAGTCTTTAAAAGACTAGACAGGCAAGTGGTCACTGAGGATGCAGAAACAATAAAAGAAGAATTCAAAACAGCAGCACCCCACAGCAAAGTAGATGACATCTACATAATGAAAGAAAATATATTTAAAACTCAAAAAACATCAAAAATGGTATATGCCTATTCAAACTGTTCATTGCTCCATGGCAAATAGAATTAGAAAGGTTTACCCCAATCAAACAATGCATGAACTGCTATGGATATAGTTATAACAAAAGTGAATGCAGAAAAGAAAAACAATCTGTTCTGAATGTGGCTCAAAAAAACACAATTTCAGAAACTGTAACAGCACCCATAAGAGATGCATCAACTGTGGTGGTGAACATCGCATCCTATCAAACAGCTGTCCTTCACGAAAAGAGGAAGTAAAAAAAAAAAAAAAAAAAAAAAAGGGGAGAGAGAGAGAGAGAGAGACACTGAAACAAAAAAATAAAAGCTGCCCAAAAAAATGTCCAGGCAACAGTACAGGCATCCCAGAACGCATGGAAGCCTCTGTAGCAGCACGACCTCGCATAGTTCAGCGTAGTTTCCCAGGTTGGGTCACATCAGGTCCACAGCCATGTACGCACTCGTTGGACAGCAGGCTCCCCTCGTTCCCTGCGCGCTTACACAGCGCAAATGTATACTTAAGCCGCAGAGCCCGAAACGAGATCAGGATTCCCCGATCCTCCAGTTGAACCAGACAACAGCAGCAGCACCACAAGGACTGCCCAATCCTTAATCGACTGGGGAGACTGCCGGCTCCCCCGTTGATCTCCGACTTCACCACCAACACCCAGCCATACCTGTGGGGACTCACACCCACAACAAACACTCCCCAATGAGATAAGACACCAGCAACCCCACATAGTAGATGACCAACTATCATCTTCTATACCTCCATTCAACCAGGTCTGCCAAGACATAAAAAAAAAACTAGAGCCAGTCCACCTAGTCCTCCCCCAACAATCTCTCTAAAGAAATTACCATCATATTGGTACATGCACACCTAAAAAAAAAAAAAAAAAAAAAAAAAAAAAAAAAATCATAGACCCAACAAAAGGCTTCAGACAACATGCTGAAGAAGCATTAGAAAAAAAAAAAAATTCCCTCCACTCGACCTGGGCGAATCCGATTCCTGGGGGTATCCTGAAGATCATTTCCCTCCCCACACCAACCCCGCTAGCCCATCGTCGCACCTGAGAGTCCTAGACAACCACGTGGACCAAATTATGGAAGACACAATACAAGCCCTCCCAGCTCAGACAAACACAGAAGAAACCTCCCCTCAATCAGCAGAAACGTCTGCCAAACCAAAACAAGACCAACAAGCAAACAAACAAAACAAAGAAACACAAGCATAGTCAAACAAAACAAAAACAACAACAAACCCAAACACACCCAAAAAACCGCAGCAGATCCACCTCTCGCTGCAAATAAAAGAAGGAAAAAGATAAGAAAAGACCTGTAATGACACAGGACACAAAACTGCTCCTCAAAGCCACCCAAAACCCAGAAAGGCTAATGGGTGGCACAGTAATAGAGGCCTTCTATGGAGTCAGACTCTACACGGCAAACCCACAAAGCTTCGATCACTATGACAGCACCAAAATCGGCCTCGAAATCGCCAAAGGAAATATGAAATGGATATCCACCAATACACATTATGGGGACATGGTGATTGCCAACAATATCCACAGGCACTTGGTGGCAGGTGAGCTGGACCCACATTCCCATCCTAAAATACAACATGAACGAACTTCATAGTGGTTTTTATTCCAAAGACAAAAACCATCACAAAACATGAATTCACCACTCTCGATCATGCAACGCCTCACCATCATCCAACACGATGCTCTGCAATGGACGTTCGAGCTCTGTGATACATATAGAAAGTATTACCCCCATATAAATCTCATAAACAGTCACGGTCTCGACAACACCAAGAAAATAAAAATATACACATACTCAACATACCAAACTAACCATACTGGGATGCGATGTGACGGCGTCGCTCTCGCCATTAAAACATTTAACACAAAATACACAACTTCACCTCAGAGCTCATTGAGGTGGAAATCAACACACCGCACGGTCCCATCATCATAGACACCATTTACTTACTAACCCCGACGCCCATATATACCAGACCAGGACATACTCCAGCTTCTCAGACACAGAAACCCCATCTATATTCTCGGAGAGTGGAACGCACATCCTACATTTGGATACAACCAAACAAATGCCGTAGGTCGTGGCTTGGTTTCACGCATCCTCGACGGTACACGAACACACATTGAACCCCACTTTCCAACATTTATAAATAATCGGTCAGCAACCACACCAGACATTGTCCTGACAAATAGACATGCACACCTCAACATGCACTTATCACAAGGAGAGATAACTACAAGTGATCATCTCCCTATGATTGCTACTGTTTCCACAAACATAAGCATAGTGCCCACACACCCCAGAGAAAGCTACAAACATGCAAACTGGAACTCCTTCAAAGATGTTCTCTCTCACACGTACACTCCTGATCTCCAAGGACGCCCATCCTCAGATGTCGATGTAAGCAGAGAATCCTGGCATAATTATATATACAAAGTAAGACAATTGCACATTCCAAAAACAACACACAAAACCACACCACAACACAAACAAAACGACACTCTCTGCTCACTCATCACACAATACACTAACACTCACAACTTCGTACAGACTCGCGGATGGAACTAAGAACTCAGAACAAGATACAGACAAATACAAACTCAACTTTATGATGCAAAAAAGACTACATACAGAGACACGGACACGCCTCGTAAAAGAACTCTGCCAAAACCACACAGACCCAAAACAATTCTGGACAGCATACAAAAAAATCATGGGCACAAACAAACACTGTACTTATATCTACAACGAACAAAACGAAAAGATTGAAACCATACAAGACAAGAAAACACCACACAGAAGGGTCTGGCAAAGAAACTTCCAAATCTCAGACGACGAAAACGAACTGTTTGACACGGACAGAAAACGAAATACTTGAGACACTAGAAGTCACAACATGTCCTACAACCCTCCAACTTCATCGACTTGAACACACTAGACAGCATAAATACTTTCAACACGCCAATCACACCGAGAGAAGTTGCAGAAATAATTCGACACATCAGAAACAAAACTCCTGGACCAATCAAATTTAACAAAATCTTCAACACCTTCCCCCTAATATGATACACACACTCTGCCATATATTTAACACTTCCTTGGCCACAGGACTCTTTCCGTCTTTGTTTAAGAAAGCAACACTTTCACATATACCCAAACCAAACGAACCTTATGTCACTAACTACAGGCCGATCTCCTTGCTCGAGGTCCCTGGGAAAATACTCGAACGCATAACAAACAGACTAAACACACACCTTGAAACAAATAACATCCACAATCCCCGTCAATATGGGTTCAGAGCACAAAGAGGTAATGAGAGTGCTATCGCTCTCGCATACGAGGAAATAGCCTCAGCCTCGCCAACAAAAATAGACAAACATCATTCTCAGGGATATCAGCAACGCCTTCGACAAAGTTTGTCATGAAGACTAAAACACAAAATCATAAACCTACGTTTTACCACCCAACTTCACCCGTCTACTATGCAAGTTCCTCAACAACAGAATAGCAAACATACAGTTGAAAACTACCTTGGACCCCCCATCTCCCTCAAGAGTGGGGTATCCCAAGGGAGTATTCTATCACCAATACTATTCATATTATACACAGCAGACCTTCCACTTCAGCACCATTCAGCAACCACATATACGCAGACGACATCACTCGGATCATCACACACCCCAGCAAGTCAAAGTACATCATGAAACGTGTAACAAAAAATAGCCATCACAAATATATAAACACATTCGAGATGAAGTGGAAAAGACAAACAAACACAGAAGTTCACAATCCTCCCAATAGCCAGACTCAACTCACCAGATATACAAGTACACAACACAGACATTCCCTATGGAAACTAGGGGAAACTACTCGGTCTCTCCTTCAACAGATGGGGTATAACACTGCACACAAAACAACGCATAACACAGGCAACTGCAACACTTGCCAAACTACACCAATCCTCGCAGTGTACAACACAAACAAAGCTAAAACTCTACCAAAAAAGTCATCAGACCCATACTCAAATACACCCCAGTACCACTACACACCATCTCAAAAACACAACAACTGAACATGCACTCTGTCCAGAACAAAGCTCTGCGCGGGGCTGAAAACATTCGATACCCAACATCACACCCTCGCACATTCTCCATGCAAGACACAACATAGAACCACTGAACACCCGCATACTCACACGAGCACTGAAACAAGCGAAAGCTTGAGCACTATATCTCGAAATGTCATGTGATGCATACAGCCTTTCAGACCACCTAACATGAGGTATAAAGAACTAAGTGAATATTTAATTTTATCTGATGCATTGGAAGATATACTCGTGCTATATCCTAAATTTACTATGTAAAACTGCTGTAAATAAAGAACAGTGTTATGTACACACAGTGGCAAAGGAACGTAATATCAACGTAATTTTTTTTTTTTTTTTTTTTTTTTTTAATGATGTATGATTTATATTATTATTTTACCATGTACAATTGCAGTAGTCACATAATATTGTACTATGTCAAATATATGTAAATTGTAATCTCGGTTGCCCACACCTGAGCAGATAGCCAGGGTGGTAAATAAACTTACTTAACTTAAAGTGGCGTAGGAAGCCTGCATCAAAGATACTATGAACATAGATTTTGGGATGCCACTTGCTAATCATATTGAAAAGTTCCCATAAAGAAGAACTGGTACATCTAACGAACACTCAAAGGCCAGAAAGCATAAGGCACTACGATCAGTATAGAGAAAGCAAGCCCTCATATAGGTGGCACTGAAGTTAGAATTCGTTTAGGTTACAGAATGTACTGGCAACTGCACGGTGCAAGAAGTGCAGATGAATCTAAATGTAAATTGTGTAACGAGGAAAACAAGCGAACACTCGGAATGTCATGTGATACAGCCTTTCAGACCAACTAACATCAGGTATAAAGATACACTGGAAGGTATAATCGTACTATAACCAATAATAATAACAATAATAATAATTATCCTAATAACAATAGTAATAATAAAATAACAATTATGATAATAATGACAATAATAATATTAATGATGATAACAACAATAATAATAATTGTGTGGGTGTGGGGTGACTGATACCACTGCGTAGCATTCGCTTAAGGTTTATTCAGTAGCGGTCAAACCTGTTAATAATACATTGACTGTAAAATGCACAAAATATACAAAGCCGCTAAATAACAATGTATATTAGATCACATAATAGAGAACCTTCTACAAATATTGGATACGTACGCATTGCGGGAACAGTCAGAATATCAGCTTAACGGTCTGATTCCAGAATGATGTGGGCGTCTTGACGGCACGGAGATTCCCCTCGAACTGCCCTCATACTTTGAATATACACAGGATACAACGCCAAGCAACATTCGCGACCTCGCGAACCTTCTACAAATATTGGATACGTACGCATTGCGGGAACAGCAGAATATCAGCTTAATGGTCTGATTCCAGAATGATGTGGGCGTCTTGACGGCACGGAGGTTCCCCTCGAACTGCCCTCATACTCATACATACACAGGATACAACGCCAAGTAACTTTCGCGACCTCATTATCTCCCAACATCGATTATATGAAGAGCCGCCATCACCTCTTACCGCTGATACAGACTATGTGTTGACCTAATGGTACTCGCCAAGGCCTTCTCGGAGGTTGTAACACAGAAGATGAATTTAGACCATACAGGCCTCTCCGATCGCAGTGTTACAGGATACGTGATATACAAAATATGTGATATACCAGCTGCTGATATGAAGTATGTGATATACCAGCAGCTACAATAATAATAATAATTATTATTATTATTATTATTATTATTATTATTATTATTATTATTTATTATTATTATTATTATTATTATTATTATTATTATTATTATTATTATTATTATTATTATTATAGTAACAATAACAATAAATAATAATAATAATAATAATAATAATAATAATAATAATAATAATAATAATAATGATAATAATAATAACAACAACAACAACAACAACAACAATAATATAATAATAATTATTATTATTATTATTATTATTATTATTATTATTATTATTATAATAATAATAATAATAATAACAATAATAATAACAATAATGAAATAATAATAGCAATAATGATAAGATAATAATAATAATAATAATAACATTAAAAGGAATGATAATAATAATGATAGTAATGATAATAATAATACGAGTAACAATAATAATAATACAATAATGATAATTAATAATAATAATGATAATCATAATAGTAGTAGTAGTACTAGTAGTAGTAGTAGTAGTAAAGGTAATAAAATCCAAAATGATCATAATAATAACAATAATGATAATTATAAAAAGAAAAAAAATAATAATAATGATAATAATAATAATAGTAGTAGTAAGAATAATGATAATAATAATAGTAATAATAATAATAATAATAATAATAATAATAATAATAATAATAATAATAATAATAATAATAATGATAATAATAACAATAATAATAATAATAATACCACCAACAATGATTGCCTAAACAACTACTCCCCTGGGGAGGGATCACTGCTTAGCGGCCCCAGTATAAAGACTTAGTAGGCTACATGATGTCCACGGGGCGTCGATTGGTGCTTCAAACACCGTGTCCGCGGGGACGTGGAAATGCCAGTTGGTGATTGGCGTGTCCAGCTTCTTGGCATTGGGGCTGAAATGTATTCTGCTTCTGAAGTGAGAGTAGGAGGTGGGTGATGAAGCGTCGCCCGTCACACGGATCAACAAGGGGCGCATCCCCCAGGGCAGGACTAAGTCTAACTCTTCCATTTACCAAAATCCGCCAGGTTACTAGGACGGGATAGTTCCCACCCTTGGCCCTGCGGTTCGGCCATCTAGTACTAACAATCAAAAGAAAACAAGACTTAAATGAACAAGGGAAAAGTATAATGAGGTAATGAGGGAGCCTGCTGCAGAAGTTGTGAGCATATTTCTGTTAGTGTTCCATTTGCCTCGAACTTCAATCACCCTAGGTCGCTGGTAGTGACCCGGTGACTGATTTTAATTAGCAGATCTAAAGAAAGAAAGAAAAAAAAAAAAAAAAATAATAATAATAATAATAATAATAATAATGAAAATGATAATCATTGTTATAATCATAATAATGATAGTGATACTACTGATGATGGTTATAGTGAGTTGACGCTTAGTGAATCTGACTTAAAATAAGTTTGTTTACTATTAAAAATTGTATAGTTACTCCTAAAATTTTCTGTAATGGTTCTAACCTATTACAGAAAATGGAAGTTACACAACTGAGAAATCTTCTAAAGTCAATATTCCCGCAAATATGAACTCAAGTACATTTTAAACACAATTGTGACACTTTTGAGTCTGAAATTTACTCATTATCAAACAAAAGATTGATGTTAACAATGGTATCACAATAGCCTGATTATAGAAATATTTTCACCCTGATATCTAATGATGGTGTAATTAATCATACTATCTTGAAAATAGTGCATTACCTTCATAAATCTTCACGAATAATATGATCTCATATTAAGCAGTTTATTATCAGAAACCGAAGAGCTGACTCGCTAGTTTTTTTTTGTTTTTGTTTTTTCTTCTGTAATTCCATGAAAGATTAAAATATATAATTTTTTGGTTAATGTTACCGAGAGCGACACAGAAATAGAGGGCAATGGACACTGCCATCTTAGAGAGCATAAGAAATATACATAAGCAACAAAGGTATAGCTGCTGTGCTCTCATATTTACCGCGAAATGGCGAAAATATCCGCTGCATATCACCGCTCATAGACTAAGTCTACAACACTCACACGGAGTTATTGTTGTGTTTTCTGTAAGCTGGCAGAAGTGCTAATAAAGGGGGATACGGGTGGGGGGGGGGGCTTCCCCACCTGTCTAGAAAAATTAAATAGAAGGATGCAAAGGTTCGATTTGGATCTTCGGTTCATGAATGCCCTGGTTCGAGACTTCGTCTTTGAAAGGTGCGTCGCTCGTAAAATAAAACACCATTCTTTTTATTTAATATTATCAGAACCAATCTTATTTCGCTTTAAACCACTTTACCTTCAAAATGATATGCTTTCGACCGTGACAGACCGAACCTGCAATTTTGGGATCCGAGTCCGCGCCTTATCGTTTAGGCCACACTGTCATGATTTACTCAAAAAGTATTTTTTTTGTGTAATAACTCACACATATATGTTTATGAAATTATACATTGGATTGTCAAGGATGTTTGTGTCTTGTATTGTATCAAAAGTCGAGTCGTTTGTCTATGCAAACTTTCATTTATTGTATAATTAAACATAAATCTATGTTGTATATGCCGGGCATGTGTGGATCGTATATGTGTCGTACTTAGGGGATGGACACATTATATTTCTCAACACATGTGAACTTAATAAGAGATTAGGATTTTGTATGTACTGATGAACTTCTCAGAGCAGGCCGCACTCCACATTTTCGGCAGGATTTTTCTTTATTTTACATAATTGCTAAAGCGGGTTTTGCCGGAGGCTTGTAACATTATACTTGTATGTAATGGTCTGTCAGGCTCCATGCACTCGTT
>NC_051428.1:30074554-30079554 GCF_015228065.2 Penaeus monodon | reverse complement strand
TTAAAATATGGCGACACTTTCGGTTTTTATCATAGAGGACTGAACGAAAACACTCACTGATTGTTTTGACCATCTCTAAATTGTTTGAAACTTGTGACGTCAGAGGCTTTTTTTCAATAAATTTAGGCCTACTTCAAACACGAATAAAAATGGATAAAAGTAAAATAAAGAGCATAAAATGAAAATTATAGAAAAAGAAATGTAATGTACTTGAAAGAACAAACAAAATGTATAAACCGTTTCCCCTAAAACTCAAAACAAAAAACGAAGTAAAATCGAAAGTGTTTATGTAATGTTTGAAAAAACAAAAGGAATAAAAGCTAATAAAAATAAGTTCATAAGAATGTCTCGTATTATATTACAAATAAAATAATTGCTGAAAATCAGATAAAAAGGGGAAAACTAAGGTAAAACAATAAAAGCAAATAAAACGAGGAAAATCAAACAAAGTCAGAGCGTCAGAGTGGAGAGGACGAGATGCAGCATCCAATTTACAATTATTGTTATTGGTGTTTGTTGTTATCATTATTATTACTGTTATTATTATTATTATCATTTATTATTATTATTATTATTATTATTTATTATTATTATTATTATTATTATTATTATTAGCATTACCATTACCATTACCATTACCATTACCAATATTATTATTATTATCATTATCTTCATCATTATTATCATCATAATCATTATTATTAATGTCATCATTATAATCATCATCATAGTCATCATTATAATCATTATTATTATCAATATTATCATCTGTATTATTTTATTAATATTAATATTATCATTATTATCATTATCATCATTATCATTTATTATTATTATTATTATTATTATTATTATTATTATTATTATTATTATTACTAATATTATTATTATTATTATCATTATTATTATTATTATTATTATTATTATTACAGTTTTTGTTACTATTGGCCCTTGGCAACACTAATATGTATGACCACATCAATAAGCAAATGTCTAAAACAAGTGCAATTATGATACCTGCATGCATTAAATCTTTCAAGGTAATTATCCAAAGTGGTTCTTAAACAAAGCATACCAGGTAACAATAACTGGTATCTAAAAAAGACAGGGAACTTATATCAAAAGAGATCACATACAGAAATAGGACACAACAAAAGCAAACACGTGGCCCTGTGGCATGGAACCAACACAATATCGTATTATATCTGGAAGAAAAACCCTCAATACAAAAACTAGATTTATTGAAAATGAGACTACAGTTTCGAAATCCTCCTGGATTCCATCATCGTCTGTGCTGCAAAATCACTATTTATGTAGAAAAAAAATACTATTCTGACTAATATAATAAAATTATTGAATTTGCATGATTTAATCTTCGATACCAAAGTAAGAGACAAAAGTAGATAACGTAATTCAATATCTTAAACTTAATAAGTCCCAGTTAACTCATATAGTTACCTCAATGTCCCAAATGAACCTTGTTGGCTGTTCATTTGTCCATTAAGAAAGATTTCGCAGATAATTAGGGTTGATGATAAAAATAGTAAAAGGAAACTAAATAGACGTTTGTTTCCTTTCTCTCTCTCTCTTTGTTTGTTTGTTTGTTTGTTCTAATTTCATATCTGTTTATTTTTCTTCCAATTGTTTTTCTTTCATATTACATATTTATCTTGTTATCACATGTTTTGTTTTAACGACTCTTTACTTTAATGCTTCATTTTCATCGTCTTTTTATTGTTAGTATTATTTCTGTTCCTCCCCTTTATTTTCTTCTTCCTTATCTTCCTTATTCTTCCCTTCCTTACAATTTTCCCTCTTCTCCTTCCTCCAGGCTCCCTTTCCTTCGCTTCTTGAACTCGGATCACCCTCCGTGTCTGGAGATCAGATAGGAATTGGCTCAAAATTCAGAAGCAGTTTAGAAGTATTTCTTATATGATCCCCTTTCACCCCCCCCCCCCCAACACTCTCACGTCTCACTCCTTCACACTCACTCTCACTCTTATTCACACCCCTTCTCATTCTAACTCCCGCTCTCACTCTCACGTCCACTTTCACTCTAACTCTCACTCTTTCCCTGCCTCCCCTCAACCTACCTTTACCCACTCTTCCAGTCTCACGACCTCACCCTTCTTCGCACCATCACGTTCTTCCTCCCACCCTCATCCTCACTCTAAGATCAACTCTCACGACCACAACTTTATCATCCATTGTTCCCCTCCCCCAACCCCCTAACACCCTTACGCCGTTTCATCTAAGCGCCCCTCCCCCTCCCACTCCCCACTCTCGTGTCTCCTTTCTCACTTCTCCTTCTTCCCCCTCCTTCACTTCCTTTCGCCTTCCCGCTTACTCACCCTTCCCATCCCCTTCCCTCTCCTCTTTTGCCCCCTAGTAACCCCTTACTACCCGTATCCTCCCACCACCCACCCATGCCTCCTTCCCCATTCTCCTGCCCCTCCCCTTCCCTGCACCCTCGTTTCCTGCCCCCCCCCCCCGCATGACTAGCGAAATCTTGCTAATGGTTCGCTAATTCATTCTCCGGGCCCTGTCAAAACACAGTTGGCATAATGAACCCTATAGCGCGAGTCCTTAGAGGTTAAATTTGCACATGACCTCTCATTGACACTAATTAACTCGTCTGTTATCAACCAATCATCTGTTCTAATGATGAGCTGATTAGGATCGTGGCGTTGTGGTCTTTGCCTTTCAGATTATATTTCCTCTCTTCACATCCACGTTATTCTTTCATAGTTTTGAAAGTCTTCTTCTCCATCTTTCTTCCTTTTCTTATTGACCAATCATTATTCTTAATTAAAAGTGATTAGAATCAAGACATAGTGGACACCATCTTCTACTGGCCTGTTCCAGGGACAGGGGGGACAGACGGGGAGGGGTAAAGGGGGAGGGGAGAGAGAGAGAGAGAGAGCGAGAGAGAGAGAGAGAGAGAGAGAGAGAGAGAGAGAGAGAGAGAGAGAGAGAGAGAGAGAGAGAGAGAGAGAGAGAGAGAGAAGAAAAAAAAAGATAAAGACAGACAGCCAGGCAGAGAGAGAGAGAGAGAGAGAGACAAACAGACAGACAGTAACAGACCCAAATCACAAACCGTATTAATTAAGACAAAATTTAGACAATCATAGAGCTTACAGAATCCATAAATTTTCTACTCCGTATCACTAATGTTCCAATCCCATAGGTCTTTACACTGAAATTCCAGATCCCTGTTTCTGATCTCTACCGGGGATGGGGAGAGAGGAATTTTAACGCATTATGCAATCATAACTGCGGTTTCTGGCCTGACTAAAACGACTAATTTTTCGCTGTTCATTTACTTTTTAATGCGATGCTGTATACACATGCACAAATGACACTGAAAAAAGAGTGTGCGCATTTATATACAGTCGCACGTACGCGCGTCTAAGGCGTTTATTTAGAAACACGAGGACTTAATATTTAAATGCTTATTTTTATTACGGACATGTATAACTAGAACGTTGGTACACCCGAGCTAAAACGAATGAAAAAATACACTAAATATTGATTCTTTTCAACTTCATGATACAAGTTGTGACCTATCATTTCCACACTTGTTGACCTGTGACTTTGTATGTAAGCGGCGATTGACCCACTTAGAAAAAGGTCAGTGAATTGCCCTCTCTTTCCTCACTTCCCCCTCTCCTGCCCCTCACCCTTCCCCCCCCCATCTCACCCTCTCCCCTAACCCTCCCCGTCCCCCTTCCACATCTCCCTCTTCTTACCCTATCCCTATTTGACCCCCCCTCCCTCTTGGAGTTTCCTGGCGACCCACGGAAGACGCGATGCCTCGATGCGCGTCAAAGGTCGGCGCATCAAGAGGTGAGTGAGGTAACGCTCTTTGACCTGTGGCGTTGATTCTGATCCGAGAGGAGAGGAGGGTTGGCTGTGGAGATCAAAAGAGGGTGGGTATTAAGGGCTGGGGGGAAATAGAAGAGGAAAAAGAGTAGGCGTAGAAAGTGACTAAAGACGGAATAGAAATGGGATGATTAACGTTCCATGCATTCTGATTACACCTATTCATATATTTTTGTGTTTTCATTATTTCTCTCTTTCTCTTCCTCTCGTTTTCTTTTCTCTCTTTCTTTCGATAGTGCTCGTACCACTGTCGACCCTTACACTTAGTCCATTTTCATAACCAGGGACAGAGGGTAGAAAGGTCAAATAATTAAGACAGAAACAACAGCCTTTCTTATTCCTGCCCTGTAAGTTTTCCTCTAAATAAAAAGCGGATGCATCTAGCACTTCTCAAGGCTGAAGTGTCGCGTCAGTGTGCGAGCCTCTCTGGGATTCCGTGAAAATATTTACCAAATCTGTGCATGATATCTTTGAAGGGGTAACTTGACAAAATCAATGCATATATGTTATTCTTCCCATTCGTCATCCCCTTCTTTTCATCTCTGATTCTTCTTTTCTTCTCATCTTGGTCACATCGCTTGCATTTCTTTCCTATTCTCATTTTTCCCTTCATCCAGCTTTTCCTCCTCCTCCTCCAACTCTACATTCTCTTCCTCCTCCTCCTCTTCCTCTCCTTCTTCTTCTTCTTCTTCTTCTTCTTCTTCTTCTTCTTCTTCTCTTCTTCTTCTTCTTCTTCTTCTTCTTCTTCTTCTTCTTCTTCCTCGTCCTCCTTCTCCTCCTCCTCCTCCTCCTCCTCCTCCTCCTCCTCCTCCTCCTCCTCCTCCTCCTCCTCCTCCTCCTCCTCCTCCTCCTCCTCCTCCTCCTCCTACACCTCCTCCTCCTCCTCCTATATTATTATTATTATTATTATTATTATTATTATTATTATTATTATTATTATTATTATTATTATTATTATTATTATTATTTTATACAAAAGTTTCCTTAGATCTGCTAATTAAAATCAAACACCGAGTCACTACCAGCGACCTAGGGTGATTGAAGTTTGAGGCAATGGAACATCAACATGCAAAATATGCAGAACAACCACAAATCAAAACATCCAGTCAAATCAATTC
>NC_051428.1:30054554-30057054 GCF_015228065.2 Penaeus monodon | reverse complement strand
TTCTGACAATAACAAATGTATTTTTCACGTCAATGCTAATAATAAGAGGTTGCATCTAAATATCATGGTGATAAACTTGATCTTGGCCTTTCCCCCTTTTCCATGACAGAATCTGCAAATGTGACTCCTTCATTTAAATCCTTTTGTTCTACAGGATTTATTAGTGCTGATGAATCGTGCACGTCTTCTTCCCCAGTCACTATACTACCGGACTCGGCTGCAGATATATCATTGGTGCTCAAAGAGGCAGTTTCTAACCCTGATTGTTACACTGGAGATGATAATTATCAATGGACTGATAGGGTCCAAGAGCATACCCATTTGTGAAGTTTACCTTAAATCTGATTTAATATCCGGTTATGTAAGTTAGGTGTTGATAGGATACCAAGTGATGGCATTTCACTTCTTATGGGTAATGATCTCGGTGATAAGGTGTGGCCTTGTTCTGTGGTTTCACATTGTCCCACGAAAGAGAACAACACTAGATTTAGAGAGGGAGTATCCCGACCTCTTCCCTGCGTGTGCTGTCACCCGCAGTGCAAGTCGTACGACCTCCCCTCCTACCAAAGCGCTTACTCCCGGTACTACATTGTCAGAGGAGAGCCCTTGTGATTTAATTACTGAGTAATTTACTCTAGCAGATTTCTTCGATGCATCTGCTAAAGTTTTAAGTAAGTCTACATCTGATAATGCTGATATAGTGAATTTCAAAGGGACTCCATTTACTAAAGAAAGGCTCATTGAAGAACAACGTAAAGATCCCGAGTTGAAAGTATTTTATGACAGGCTTACCGACATAAGTAAACTTGAAAATTCCAATACGTGCTACTATCTCCAGTCAGGCGTTTTTATGCGTAAATATAAGCCCTATAATATATCTGCAGACGATACAAGTAAGACCGTATATCAGATTATAATTCCTAAGTCCATTCGTACTGATGTTTTGAATATTGCACATGACATTAGTGGTCATTTGGGAGTCAAGAAAACTTATTACAAGATTTTAGCTAATTTTTATTTGCCGAAAATGAAAAGAGATGTTAGTCGTTATTGTCAATCGTGCCAAATCTGCCAAGTAAAGGATTAGCCAGGAGCTGGCATCAAACCATATCCCTTGCAACCTATCCCAGTGTTAAGAGAGCCTTTCACTAAAGTAGTTATTGACTGTATAGGTCCCCTTCCAAGGACTAAACGGGGTAACAAGTTTCTGTTAACTATAATTGATGTGGCCACCAGATATCCTGAAGCTTTTCCCCTCAGATGCATTACTGAGAATGTTGTGAAGGCCTTGATAAAGTTTTTCACCCGGGTGGGTCTGCCTACCGTAGTACAGTCAGATCAAGGGTCAAATTTCACGTCCAGACTGTATGACCAAGTTATGAAGTCCTTGGGTATACAGCAGTGCAGATCCAGCGTATATCATCCTCAGAGTCAAGGTTTTACTACACTCTAAAGACAATGATTAAAGCCTTTTGTTTAGAGACTGGTTCTGAGTGGGATGAAGGAATAGATTTGCTTCTATTTTCAGTAAGGGACAGTGTTCAAGAGAGTCTATTGTATTCACCATTCCAATTAATTTACGGCCATGAAGTGCGTGGACCACTAAAAGTCTTAAAGGAGTGTTGGTTAAATGAGGAGGAAATTCCTATGGCTGCTTATGTGAATAAATTTAAGTATAGATTACAAACGGCTATTTCAATAGCCCATAATCATTTGAGTGAAGCTCAGGCTAAAAGGAAAGAACAGTTTGATAAAGTAAATAATACTGAAGAAAGAAGCTTTAATAAGGGTGATTTAGCTTTGGCTTGCTACCTCTTGCTAACCAGCCTCTTCAATCTCGATATGCTGGTCCATTCCATATTCTAAAACGAACCAGTGTTGTTAATTATGTAATTGAGACCCCTAAGAGACGTAAGAAACAACGTCATGTACATGTGAACCTCCTGAAAAAGTACTACGAACGGGATGATTTGAAGGAAAATATGGAAAATGTACGAGAGGTTTCAGTGGTTGTACCTTTTAAAATCAGCAGTGAACATGATGAAAATATTTCTATTGTGGAACCTAATCTCACCATTTCGGTTATCTTAGCTGATGATAAACTTAAACATCTTTCTGCTGCCCAAGCAGCAAACATTCGTTCTCTTTTACAGGAGTATGATAAACTATTCAGTGATGTACCTCGTCTTTGCCCATTGCAGGAACACGATGTTGAGACTAGGGATGCTCAACCAGTACGCCAAGCTCCCTATCGCCTCAATGCAGAGAAGAGGGCAGAGGTTCAACGCCTGAAAGAACAGGGGATCACCAGCCCCAGCCTTAGCCCCTGGGCATCACCCGTGGTGCTAGTTCCCAAGAGTAGCGTTACTTACCGTCTATGCGTGGACTACAGGAAGGTGAATGCGGTAACTGTGGCGGACTCGTTTCCCCTGCCGAGGATGGATGACATCACTGATGATTTGGGGAAGACACGCTACCTGTCGAAACTGGATCTTCTCCA
>NC_051428.1:30029554-30047054 GCF_015228065.2 Penaeus monodon | reverse complement strand
CCATGTTGCCACTTATGTTCCGCCGTTGGTTAAAAATTTTTTCCTTTAGAAGTTAAGTGGCTTGTTTTTTTTCCTGTAAAAAGCTCCTATTTCAAAACTGCCCTTGGGTTTGTGATTGCCCTTTTTATTATTGTAGCTCCAAACCGGTTGTTTTTTTTCATTTACTGTGTACTGAGAAGACAAGGGTGATATGCGTCGAAGTTATATTAATTACTTGCCTCTCGCACAAGCGAGACTGTATTTTAAATTTTTCACTAGATTATGCAAAAAATTAAACTTTTTGTAAAAAATAGTTTTGTGCTTCTGCTGCATTTTCATCCGGAAGTTAAAAGGGTCTTTGTATTATTTCATGTTTACCTTTATTTAAAGTTAAAACGGGTTTAAAAACTTTTTGCAATCAACTTCATTCGTTGAAGACACATGCAGAATTAAGAATAAGTAGTGCTACTTTCATTTCTGGTAAATATTATACCCGGGGTTCTTGTTACTCGTTTGGTACTACAATATTTTTATATATATATATATTTATATAATATTTATATAAAATATTTATTTTTATATATAATATATTATAAAAATATTTTATATATATTTTATGTAATATATGTTATACTAATAAATATATTCTTCTATTTAGATTAGACAGATAGATAAAACGCATTATACACATAAAAAAAACAATTCTGCAGTTTGGCCCCTTCCCCGGGCTAGTAAATTATTTGGGTTTTTCATCTTTTTTCGATTTTCAAAATAAAAAATTTTTTAATGCAATGTCTTTTGATTATCCATATTAGATGGTTTTAAAAATATTTTTTGCTTTTTTTTAAAGCCCGTTTTTGGGAAGCTGTTTGATCTGCTTTTTTTAAATTGTTGACAAATTCAAATAAATAAAAGAAAACTACGGTAAAAATTCCCGTTTTTGGGGTAAATGTTTTATAAAAACACTTGCTAATACAAAGGGGTTTTTTTTTTAATTTTTTTTTTGGCATTTTTAAAAATTTTAAATAACTTTAAAATTTTAAAGTGTCTTTTTATATAGGGTTTTCCTCGGTCTGCATCATCAACCAAATTGCAAGAGAATAAAATGTAAAGTCAAAATCAAAAAAAAAGATTTAGAAGTGCTACCGGTGGCAAACTCGGTTTGGGAGCCCGCCCGGGGTCTATCTTTTTCGTTTTTCTCTTCTTTTCTCTCTCTCCTTATTCTTCTTCTCCATCTCCTTCATCACCCTTCTTCTCCTTCTCCTCCCCCTTTTTTTCCCCCCCCTCCCCTTAAATCTCCTCAACTCTCCCCATTTTCTCTTTTCTTTCTCCTTTTCCCCCTTTTCCTCTTTTTCCTATTTTCCCCCTTTTTTTCCTTCCCCTTTCTCCATTTTTTTCCTTTCCCACCTCTATTCCTTTTCCCCTCCCCCCCTCATCAAATGTAAAACAATATGATGAAATGATGATGATGAATGTTAGGATGTGATGTGATGTTTGATGATAAATGAAAATATGATGATGAGAGATGAGGGAGGATGATGATGTTGATGTTTTAAAATAACAATAATAATAAAAATAATAATAAAAGATAATGAAAATGAAAATGATAATGATAATGTTTAATAAAAATAATAACAAAAATAAAATAATAATATAAAATAATAATAAATAATAAAAATAATAAAAATAATAATAATAGTGATAATGATACATATTTTTATCATAATCATTAGTAGTAGTATTACTAGTAGTAGTAGTTATAGTAGTGTTAGAATTGGTATCATCATCATTAATTATTATCCTTATTATCATTATCATTATCATTATCAAGGTTATTATTTTTTTATTTACTTAATAATAATAATATTATTATTACTATTATTATTATTATTACTATTCTATTATTTTTAAATTTTTCCTCAAAATTATTTAAATTGATTATTTTCTTATTATTATTTTTTTATTATTTTTATTTTTTATGAAAAATTTTGCTTTAAAATAAAGGGAAAGGTTTGGGTAAACCGACGTGGAAAAGCGGGAAGCTGATTATTACCAAAAATCAAAGGTTCCCCGTTCTTTCCTACTCAGTACTCTAAAACTCTCCTCAAAATCCTGGCTGTCCCTAAAATGGGGTTTTTTTTTTTGCTAAGTGGGTCTTTAGTTCTATTCCGATTTTTTCCAAAAAAATTTTTAAATTTTGTGTTTCCCCTTTCCAAGGGCTCCTACAATAAAGGACCCAGAAAATTTTTTGAGAAATCCAAGCCCCTTTTTTTTTCCCGTTTGAGGGCCTAATTTTAAATTTTTTTTTTTTTCTCTTTTTCATCTATTTCTTGTCTCCCGGGATGGGGAACATCATAATTATTGGGAGACTTCTCAACCTTTTCAATAATGACAATATCAGGCTTTCTTTCTTCAAAGAAGCTTTGAGTGGGATTTTTTTGAAAACTGTTTTTGGGGTTTGTTCGTACCATTGATCAACCTTTCAAGCCCTTATCATTATTATTTTATTATTTTAAAAAAAAAAAAAAAAAAAAAAAATTTTTATTTTATTAAATTAATTATTATTTTATTATTAAAATTTTTATTATTTTTTAATTTATTAAATTTTATTATTTTATTATTATTATCATTACATTATTATCATTTATTATCATCATTATTGCTTTTGGTTTTTATTTTTATTTTTTTTCATTATTATTTTTATTAAAATCATTAATTATTTTTTCATTCTTATTTTTTTTAATCATTTTTTTTATTTTATTTCTATTATTATTATTATTTTATAATTAATTTTTTTATTTTTATTATTAAAATTTTTATTATTTTATTACTATTATTATTTTTATTTTTAATTTTTATTATTATTATTTTAAATTTTTATTTTTTATTTTATTAAATTTTTATTATTATTTTTTAAAAAAATTTTTTTTAATTTTTTTTTTTTTTTTATTACTATTATATTAATTTAAAAAATTATTTATTAAAAATTAAAAAAAAAAGAAATTTTTTTATTAAAATTAAAAAAAAAAATTATTAAAAATTAAAAATTTTTAATTTTTAAAAATTAAAAATTTTCTTTTTACTTTTTTTTTTTTTAATTTAAAAATGATAAACTATAAAAAATAAGATAATAATATATAAAAATAATAATAAAAAAAAAAATATTTATAAATAAAAAAAAAAAAAAAATAATATATAATAATAATATAATAAGAAATAATAATAATGATAATAATGATTAAAAATAATAAAATTAATAAAATTAAAAATAATAATGTTTTTAAAAAATAATATAATGATAATAACTAAAAATAATAATTAAAAAATAATATTTAATAAAAATAAAAAATAAACATCATTAAAAATTTTTTTATTAATAAACATTTTTTAAAAATTATTAAAAAAATTTTATAAAAGATTAAAGATAAATTTTATTTTTAATTTTTAAAATTTTTAAATTATTATTAAAAATTATAATTTTTTATAAAATTTTAAAAAATTTTCTACTATTTTTATTTTTATTATAATTTTTTTTTTTTTTAATGATTATTTTTAATTTAAAAATTTTTAAAACTTAAAAATTAAAAATTAAAATTCCATTTTTAATTTTTTTTAAATTTTTTAATTTTTTTTATTTTATTATTTTAATTTTATCATTATTTTCAAACATTGGGACTTTTTTTATAATTATTAAAATTTTTTTTTATTAAATTCTTATTATTAATTTTTATTAAATTTTTATTATTTTATTATTATTTTTATTTATTTTTTTTTATTAAATTTTTATTAATTTTTAAATTTCTATTTTTTAAAATTTTTTTTATTTATTAATTTTTATTATTTTATTATTATTATTATTATTATCATTATTTTTTTATTATTAAAAATTTCTTTTATTTTACTTTTATTAAATTAAAATTAAAATTTTATTTTTTTTTAATTGGGTTTTAATTTTTTAAATTTTTTAATTTTCCCCCAATTTTAAGTTTCCCCCAATCGGTCCCCCAATCTTCCCTTAGATTTCCCTTAATTTCCCCCAATCTTAATTTTAATCTGGGCCTTAATTTCCCTTTTTTCCCCTTAGGGCTTTTTTTTCTTTTCCCCCTTTGGGGTTTGGGCCCGGGTTTGGCCCCGAGTTGGCCCCAGAAACCCCCAAGGGGTGCGGTTCCCCCTTGAGTGGGTCCTTTGAAATGGGTCCCTTTAAATTTTGGTCCCTTAGAGTTGGTCCCTTAGAGTGTGGGCCCTTTGAGGTGGTCCCCTTTGAGTGTGGGCCCCTTAGAGTGGGTCCCTAGAAATGTGGTTTTCCCTTAGGAGTGCGGTTCCCTTTTGAGTGCGGTCCCTTAGGTGGGTCCCCTTTGATGTGGTCCCCCTTTGAGTTGGTCCCCTTTGAGGGGGTCCCTTAGAGTGGGGTCCCTTGAGTGGTCCTTAGAGTGTGGTCCCTTAGAGTGTGGTTTCCCTTTAAATGTGGTCCCCTTTTAATGTGGTCCCTTAAGTGGGTCCCTTTGATTTTGGGGCCTAAAGTTGGGTTTCCCTTTGAGTGGGTCCCTTAGAAATGTGGGGCCCTTAAGTGGTCCCTTAGGTGGGTCCCTTAGAGGGGGTCCCTTAAGTGTGGGGCCCCTTTAAATGTGGTTTCCCCTTAAAAGTGTGGTCCCAAAAGGGGGGTCCCTTTAAATGGGTCCCCTTTGAGTGGGTCCCTTAGAGGGTTTTTTTTGGGCCCTTAAATGGGCCCCCAGAGTGCGGTTTCCCCTTAAATGTGTCCCTTAGAGGGGGGTCCCTTAAGTGTGGGCCCTTAGAGTGGGTCCCCTTTGAGTTTGGTCCCCCTTTGAGTGGGGTCCCCTTTAAATGTGGTCCCTTAAGTGTGGTCCCTTGAGGTGGGGCCCCTTTGAGTGGGTCCCCCTTTGGGTGGGGGTCCCTTTGGTGGGTCCCTTTGAGTGGGTCCCTTTTAAAAAGTGTGGGGGGGGGGGGGGGGGGGGGGGGGGGGGGGGGCCCTTAGGTGTGGTCCCTTATTTTTGTGGTTTGGGTTTCCCCTTTGAGGGGCCCGGGGGGCCCTTAAGGGAGGGTTTTTTTGGTCCCGGGGCCCTTTTTTAGAGTGCGGTCCCTTAGAGGGTTGGTGGGGCCCCTTAAGGGTGCAGAATTAGATAAGTAGTGCTACTTTCATTTCTGGTAAATATTATACACGGTGTTCATTGTACTCGTTTGGTACTCACAATATATATATATATATATATATATATATATATATATATATATATATATATATATATATATATATATATATATATATATATATATATATGTATATATATGTATATACATAATGATATATTCGTCTATGTAGATAGACAGATAGATATACGCATATATACACATAAATAAACAATATCTGCAGCTGCCTTCACCGGCTAGTGAATTAGTTGGTTTCATCTGTTCGATTTTCATATAGAAAATTTGAATGCAATGTCTGGTTGATTATCCATATTAGATGGTTTAGAATATTTTATGCTCTTTTTTAGTCGTCTTTGGAAGCTGTTTGATCATGCTTGTATTAATTGTTGACGACTTACTAATCATGAAAAGCAAACTAGCGTCAAAATTCGTATTTGGGTGAATGTTATTATATATACACTTGCTAATACATGAATCGGTTATTTTTATTTTTATTTTGGCATTATATAAATAATCAAAATAACTTTCAAAATTTCAAGTGTCGTTTTATATATGGTTTCCTCAGTCTGCATCATCAACCTAATTGCAAGAGAATAAAATGTAAAGTCATAATCAAAACAAAGATATTAGAAGTGGCTACACGGTGGCAACACTCGAGATTGGAGACAGACCGGGTCTATCTCTTTCGTTTTCTTCTTCTTTTCTCTCTCTCCTTATTCTTCTTCTCCATCTCCTTCATCATCTTCTTCTCCTTCTCCTCCTCCTTTTCCACCCCTCCTCCTCATCATCATCCTCATACTCATCCCCATCTTCTTCTTCTTCTTTCTCCTTTTCCTCCTCTTCCTCTTTTTCCTAATTTTCTCCCCTTTATTCCTTCTCCTTCTCCATCTTTTCCTTCCATCCTCTTATTCCTCTTCCTCCCCCACCTCATCAAATGATAATAACAATAATGATGATGATGATGATGATGATGATGATGAATGATATAATAATGAATGATATAATATAGATAGAATGATATGATGATGAATAATACAATAATAATAATAATAATAATAAAAATGATAATGATAATGATAATGATAATGATATTTATCATAATCATTATAAATATACTATAATATATAATATAAGTAAGAATTGTATAATCATATTAATATACCTATAATTATAATATAACAATATTTATATTTAAAAATAATAATAATTATATATAATTATATATTTAATAATATAATATATAATAATATATAATATACATATTTATTATATATATTAGTAGTAGTATTACTATAGTATATTATAGTAGTGTTAAATTGGTATCATATCATTAATTAATCCTATTAATCATATATTATCATATCAAGGTTCTTTTTTTTATTACTTAATATTTAATAATTTTTTACTATTATTATTGATTATTTAATTCTATTTTTTAATTTTCATCATAATATTATCATTAGTATCAATTCTTTATTATATTTATTATTATTTTATTTTAATTTTCTTTCAATCACTGTAGATTGTAACCAATAAAGCGGGAGCTGATTATCAATAATCAAAGGCTTTCTTCCTTCAGAACTCTAAACTTCTATTCCGGCTGTCCTATTGTGTTTTTTTTGCTAAGTATCTTTATTTATTCGATTGTTAAAATTCTTAAATTTTTGTGTTACACTTCCAAGGGCTCCTACAATAACAAGTACCACAGAAACTTTTCGAAGACTCCAAAGTCTTTGGATTTCCCGTTTGATGTCCTGATATTTTAATTTTTTTTCTTTCTCTTTTTCATCTATTCTCTTGTCTCCAGGGATGGCAACATCAATAATTATTGCAGACTTCTCAACCTTATCAATAATGACAATATCAGGCTTTCTTGCTTCAAAGAAGCTTATGAGTGGTATTTTCCGAGACTGTTTTTGGGCTGTGTTCGTACCATTGATCAGACCTTTCAAGCCCTTATCATATTATTATTATTATATTATTATTATTATTATTATTATTATTATTATTATTATTATATATTATCATTATTATCATCATTATCATTGCTCCTGTTGTTAATCATATTTTTATTCTTATTTCTATTATTATTGTTATTATTATTATCATTATTATTATTATTACTATTATTATTATTATTATTATTATTATTATTATTATTATTATTATTATTATTATTATTATTATTATTACTATTATTATTATTATTATTATTATTATTATTATTATTATTGTTCTTGTTGTTTACTGTTGTTGTTGTTGTTGTTATTAGCATCATCATCATCATCATAATGGCACTGAAGATAATAATAGTGATAATAATAATAAGACGAAGAAGAAGAACAGAATGATATTTATAGCAATAACAACAACAACAACAACAATAATAATGATAATAATAATAATAATAATAATATAATAATAATAATAATAATAATAATAATAATAATAATAATAAAATAATAATGATAATAATGATTATAATAATAATAAAAAAAATAAGAACAGTGATCATAATAATGATAATAATGATAATAATAATAAAAATAATAATAATAATAATAATGATAATAACTATCATCATTATAATTTTAATTATTATTATCATTATCATTATCATCATTATTTTCATTATTATCAATCATCGGTATTATTTTCATAATTATGATTTATATTATTATTATTATTATTATTATTATTATTATTATTATTATTATTATTATCATTATTATTATTATTACTATTATTGTAGTTGTTGTTGTTGTTATTGTTGTTGTATTTATTTTATTATTATTATTATTATTATTTATCATTATTATTTTTTTTTATTGTTTTTATTATTATTATTATTATTATTATTTTTTTTATTATATTATTATTAATTAATATTATTATCATTATTAATTATTTTTTTATTATTTATTATTATTATTATTATTATTTTTCATTATAATTATTATTATCATTATTATCATCGTCATCATCGTCATCATCATTATCATTATCATCATCATCATCATCATTCATACTATCATTATTATTTTTATTATCATCATCATCATCATCATTAATCTTCCTTTTCTCTCCTCTTCTACTACGACATTTCTTCTTTCACATCCTTACTGTTGGGCGGATGGAAGCAGCATGGGCGGAGAAACCCTAAGGATTGTGCAGTTCCCTTCCCTTAGAGTGTGGTCCCTTAGAGTGTGGTCCCTCAGAGTGTGGTCCCTTAGAGTGTGGTTCCCTTAGAGTGCGGTCCCTTTGAGTGCGGTCCTTTAGAGTGGGTCCCTTAGAGTGTGGTCCCTTAGAGTGGGTCCCGTAAGTGTGGGCCCTTAGAGTGTGGTCCCCTTTGAGGGGTCCCTTAGAGTGTGGTCCCTTAGAGTGTGGTCCTTAGAGTGTGGTCCCTTAGGTGGGTCCCTTAGAGTGTGGTCCCTTTGAGTGTGGGCCCTTAGAGTGGTGGTCCCTTAGAGTGTGGTCCCTTAAGTGGGGGTCCTTGAGTGGTCCTTAGAGTGTGGTCCCCTTAGGGTGGTCCCTTAGGTGTGGTCCCTAGAGTGTGGTTCCCTTAGATGGTGGTCCCTTGGTTTGGGCCCTTAAGGTGTGGTCCCTTGGTTTCCTTAGATGTGTCTTAGAGTGGTCCCCTTATTGTCCCTTAGAGTTGGTCTTTTTTTTGAGTTGGTTCACAATATTGCAAATCTTTTTTTTAAAACAAAACACTTTCTCCCTGCCCATCTTTCTTCGCCTATATCCTTTAGCTCTCATTTTCGTTTAAAACCTTTTTTTTCTTTCTTTTCTTTTCTTTCTTTTCTTTCTCTTCTTACTTTTCTTCTATTTCTTTTTTCTTTCTTTCTTATTTTCTTTCTTTTCTTTTGTCTTTCTTATTTTCTTCTTCTTCTGTTTTTCTTCTTCTTTCTTTCTTATTTTTCTTCTTATTTCTTTCTTTCTTTCTTCTTTTTCTTCTTCTTCTTCTATTTTTCTTTCTTTCTTCTTCTCCTACTTCTTCTTATTTTCTTTCTTCTTCTTTTTTTCTTCTATTTTCTTTTTCTTTTTTCTTTCTTTCTTCTTTTGCTTCTTCCTTTTTTCTTCTTCTTCTTCCTTTTATTCTCACTCCTCCTTTTATCCTTTCTTCTTCTCATCTCCTTCTCCTACTCCTTTTTCTTTCCCTTTCGTTCTTCTTCTCCTCTTTCTTTCTTCTTCTTCTTCCTCTCTTCTCCTTATTTTTCTTCTTCTTCTTCTTTCTTCTTTTCTCTTTTTCTTTTTCTTTTTCTTTTTCTTCACCCTCCTGTTCCTCTTCTTCTATTTCTTCTACTTCTTTTCCTCCTCTTCTTCTACTTCTTCTTCTTCTTCTTTCTTCATCTTCTTCTTCTTCTTCTTCTTCTTCTTCTTCTTCTTCTCTTTTCTTCTTCTCTCCTCCCTCCTCCTCCTCCTCTCCTCCTCCTCCTCCTCCTCCTCCCCCTCCTCCTCCTCGTCCCTCGTCCTCCACTCCTTCCATCGCTTCCTCCTCTTCTTATTCCTCCTCTTTCTCGCCTTCTTCTTCTTCTTCTTCTTCTTCTTCTTCTTCTTCTTCTTCTTCTTCTTCTTCTCCTCCTCCTCCTCCTCCTCCTCCTCCTCCTCCTCCTCCGTCTTCCACCTCCTTCACCTCTTCTTCCTCTTCTTATTCCTCCTCTTTCTCGCCCTTATTATTATTATTATTATTATTATTATTATTATTATTATTATCATTATTATTATTATTATTATTCTCCTCCTCCTCCTCCTCCTACTCCTCCTCCTCATCATCCTCCACCTCCTTCACCTCTTCCTCCTCTTCTTATTCCTCCTCTTTCTCGCCCTTCTTCTTCTTCGCTGCAACAAGCGAAATGAATCGAATCCGTTCTGGCTGTTAGATGTAGAGCCTGATTGTCTCCTCTATTGTGGCCTGTTTTTGTAATGCCTCGCGTGAAAGAAAGCTCTTGAATACCTTTTAAGAATGTTTCTTCTTCTTCTTTTTCACAAGTGTTACTTTAATGCGTTGCGTGAAAGGCCTGACTGTTGACGCCGCAACAGGATCCGGTTTTAATGGAGATATCAGTTATTCGTCTTATCTGTTTTTCAAAATAACCAAACTACTCCCTCTTTTGTGGGAGTAAAACGAAAAAAATAGATAATCACCAGCGTCGTAACTTGACAAGACTTTGGCTTGTTTACTGCGTGAGTGAATGTCCCTCGTTCTTCTGAACTTTGCCCTACTTACCCCATAAAAAAGTGAAAACAAACACGTCTTTTCTCATAAATCTTGAATAACCACTCACCGTATACTAGTATACTTACATTATCCTTGTAAAAGCAATTAAAATTTATTCACTGATAAGACTCCCTGATTTAGGAGAAATTATCGTTTATTCACGACCCGCAGTTTATCTCTCTCAGGGTCGCAGAATTGATGTATGGCGAATCCTGTTTTTGCATATTATTTTCCCTTTTATTACAATTTTTTTCAAAGGTTTTCTCTGGTTTGCTGGGCAATTGTAATAACATATATGTGTTCATTTTTTGTATTTCTTTGCGACGACATAGTTCGTCTCTCAAAATTATGATTATTATTCACATTATATAATATTTACAAAAGACTTCCCTTGAACAACGCCAATCTTGAACCACCAGTACACTACTATACAGCTCCAGGGCAATTAATCAGCACCGCGAGAAAATAGTGGAGTATGAAGAAGACGTCTGCCAGAGAAGACTAAACTCAACATCTTATAATTACCATGTATTTATTAGGAACAAGGAAGCGTTGACGAGGCAAACTCAGTTCCGGTCCTACCAGGCCTCCCGCGGCACAAAGGACCCTTGTAGATTTCACTTTAAAAGCCAGTCGAGTCGGTGACATGCGTGGCTCCCTTCTCTCTGCTCACCCCGCCCTCTTCCTCTTCCTCTTTCCTTTTCTCTTTCTCTCTCCTTTCTCTTCCTCTTTTGCTCTCTATCTTCTCCTTACTGTTCCTCTCCTCTGCCCATATATCGTTCATTCACACACACACACACACACACACACACACACACACACACACACACACGCACACACACACACACACACACACACACACACACACACACACATATATATATATATATATATATATATATATATATATTTAATATATATATTATAATTATATATATATATTGTGTGTGTGTGTGTGTGTTGTGTGTGTGGGGTGTGTGTGTGTGTGTGTGTGTTGTGTGTGTGTGTGTGGGGTTTGGTGTGTGTGTGTGTGTGTGTGTATATATATAATATATATATATATATATATATATATATATATATATATATATATATATATATATATATGTGTGTGTATATATATATTCGTATAGTGCTTCGTCCTACGACAGATTCCCCCTGACATCCACTTTCTCTATGTGTGTGTGTGTGTGTGTGTGTGTGTGTGGGGTGTGTGTGTGTGTGTGTGTGTGTGTGTGTGTGTGTGTGTGGTGTGTGTGTGTTGTGTGGAGGTGTCCGTGTCTCTTCTCTCTCCCTCCCCCTTGTCACATCCTCTCCCACTTCTTCCTCGACGTCTTTTCCACCCCTTCGCCCGCACCCTCTCCCTCCCGTCCCACGCCTTTGGGCACCATACAACACCTGTAAAAGCGACGCACAATTTTTGTAAACTTTTTCGCCCTTAAGGCAGAAAAAGAGACCAGACTGACTAATCGATGGAAATTCATGCCGTGCCGGGAAGGTAGAGAGGGCCCTTCAGCGAGCGTAAGGGATAAAACAAGAGGACCATGATTACCATATAACGATATTGTGATCCGGGTAGTACGGGGAACCGCTAAGCTTGTTCTAATTAAAAAAGAAACGAAGGGGGGCGGAGGGGGCCCGTTGTGAAAAAATTATTGAAATTTGGGAAACCCCTTCCCCTTTTTTTGCCCTTCTGTTGCGCGGTGTCTTTAAGATCATGAACTTCCTACTGTGGGGCGGAGAATTTTCGTTTCTTTCCCCCTTTCCCGCTCGAAAAAGAAATGGCCCAAAAAAAACCCTTTGTTTGCTCTGATCTGTTATCTCAAAAAGATGTGTGTCTTTTGTGTGCTTCTCTCTCTCCTCTCTTCCTTTCTCTCTCTCTCTTTTTCCCCTCTTCTTCTCCTCATTCCTCTCCTTCTCTCTTTCTCTCTATCTCTCTCTTTTTCTCTCTCTATAAGTTTGGGGGATTTCTATTTCTTTTAAGGATGTGGATAATTCATTTCTTTACCCGTGGACCACGGGGGCTGTTTTCCACGGGGACCCAAAATGTCCCAAATAAGACCCCCCTCAGCGGGGGCTGACCTCCACGCGGGCCCTATAACCCGTATAACTAAACATGTCGTGTTCTTATACTTCGTGGTGTCAATCTCAGAAAAAAAGAGTTAAGCGTTAAAAAGTATAACTACCCTCTGTTCACCTTTGTACTAAGGAACCTTTTACAGTCTAGGGCGCGAGGGCCGTTGCCCCTTTTTGGGGCAGCCCCACGGACACCCCACCCCCGAAGAAAATCCGCTCGCCGCTTAAAAGACTGGCTAAAAAAAAAAAAAACACTAAGTACACTTTGGGGCCCCCTTTTCTTTTTTTTTTCCCCTTCCTTCCCCCATACATTGTTAAGCCGTTGTTTTTTTTTGGGTTAAAAGTGCAAATGACGAAAATGGCATTTTCTCCCTTTTCTTCTACCCCAGTCGTATTTCCGTGCGATCGGTATTGATCAATAAACTAATATCTTTCGTTGTTAAGAAATTAATTTTTTTTTTCCTCTTTTTAGAGTTTTTATATTGTTTCATCTGAAACAAATTTTAACGCGTTCGTGTTTTTATCTTATCACGAAAATCATTTCTTTTTCTCGTTCCAAACCCCGCGCCCGCCTGACCTTCCCTTTTTTTTCTTTTGGGGTCACTTGGTTAGAAAAGGTTGACCTGACCTAAACTTTCTCTTTTTCCCCCGGTCGGGGGCGGGCGTGGGTAGGTCGAGATCTTGTTACATTGTTTTTTTGGTGACCGTTTTTATGGGCGCAGAACGAATATGTAACAAAAATTCTTTAAAAATTCATTGTTTTGAATAGCGTGGATCTTCCCCTCATATCATGTGCACAAATTGCCGATATTGCCCCGGGGTTGCGTAAACGCCTAAAAGATCTGGCCCGTCGTTCGAGAGTAAAGTTTTCGTTCGTTGGGCTCCCTTTGATCGGTGTGCCCACTTTTACTCCTTTAAATTATGTAGGACTAGGGTTTTAAGTTTAAAATCATTTTTCCTTAAAAATCACACCTTTCTCACCCTCTTAAAGGCGCTTTGCTTTTTTGGGTACCCCCCAAAGCGTTTTGTGATTCGTAAAATTTATATCCTTCGGAATTTTGCGAGCCCCCCTTCAGATACCAGAAGAGAGCAGGATATTATATTCCTGGCTCGACCCTTCATCATAACGGCTTTTTGGAAAGGATTCCCCCCGTTTTGGGTTTTATTGGTCTGCGGCAAAGCTAGACTGTACCTCGGCATTAAATTTTTTGCCCCCGAAAAATTTTGCTTGATAAAAATTGGCAATATTTTTCATTCACCATTCTTTCACTACTTCGTCGCATTTTATTTTTGAATTCAGTTGGTATTAAAAAATCAAATACTAGCTTTCAAATTTACTTCAGTTTTGTTATAGTAAACGTTAAATATTCGTGTTTGTGATTCATTCTCTGGTGAGGGCATGCTTCCCCCATTAACGATAGCTGTCACTCACCCACCATACACCACACATTCACTCCTCCACACCAGGATAAAAGACACTGACCCCTTTTTTTGTCTTATGCCGGCGTAAAAATTTTCTCTTTAGCCCCCAATTTTGTCTGTCGCTGCGTGTAAAGTTTTCATCTATTTCTTTTTGTGTGACGATAGGTTCAATAGATCTTCGCGGGTCGCCATGTCGTTCCCTTTTCTATTCTCATATCACAGAGAGGTTGGTATTCAAATAGGTCCCATGCGGACCGCTACTGACATCTCCCTCTTTTTTTCTTCTTTACCTTTTTTGAAATAAAACCAAAAAGAAAAAAAAGCGAAAATAAGTTAAAAAAACCAAAATAAAAAACCCTAAATTGTTATGATAACCGCTAGGGTAATTACCACCCCCCTTCTCTTTGCCTTTCTTTTTTCTCTTACTCGGGCCCCTTACGTGTAGATCGGCTCCCCGACTTTATATTTCAGTCGGACCGACACGGGGGGACCGAAGGAGGACCCTTAGGTCTTAAAAAGGACGTCATCAAAATCGCCATAGGGCCCCCGGACCAGATTTTCTCAGAAAGGGGTTGCCTCCAGACTCCCCCTATTTCCCGCAACCGCACCTTTGCCGCGGTATAGTCGCCCCAGAAGCGTGCCCCGCGGACGCCTGCGATCCTCACTCCAGGAGCTCGTAGCGCCAATATCAGCAGCCCCCAGATGCCGCCCCCCCGACGCCCGAATCCGGGTGAAGATTTCAGGACGGTGGGACCGAGAAGACCCCGGACGAATCTGTGAGACGTTGGACGAGGACGCCGCCGAGTTAGGGCCCGGCCAGACTAGAGGAGGTCAAAACAATCTGAATCACGGAGGGCCTTGCGAGACTTTCGAGGACGTGTGGATAACGAGGACGAAGATTACACCCGGGGCCAGGAGGGGGAAGGACAAAATGGACGGCACCACGAAATTGAACAGGACGACGCACGAGAAAAGCACCGCCAAGTTAGGGCACCCTTGGGCGCCTCGAGGGCGAGGGGCGAGAGGTGGCCGAGCAATATAAATGTGGTAATTCTATTTCTGCCCCAGGGTGTGGATAAATTTTATTTCTATTACCCTGGGGACCACGTGGCGTTTTCCAAATGGATCCCCAAATGTCCCAAAAAAGAACCACCCGCCAGCGAGGCGGGGTCCATTTTTATTGACCTCTTTTTACCGGGGGTTCGTGCTAAGCTACCACCGCACAAGGTCACTCCGCCTCTCTCCGGGGAGCTGACCCTGACCTCCCCCGGCCCTATAAACCCCTTAAATAAACTGTCGTGTTCTTTTCTTCGTGGTGCAAATCTCAAAATAAAGAGTTAAGCCGAAAACCAGTATCAATACCCCCGCAACCAAATTTAAGGGTTTTTAGACCCGTTATACTCTCTCTCTTTTTCTCTCTCTCTCACCCCCTCTTCTCTCTTTTTCTCTCTCTCCTTTTCCTCCCTCTCTCTCTTCTCTTTTCTTTTCCTTTCTCTTTCTCTCCCCTCTCTTTTCTCTCTCTCCTCTTCTTTCTCTCGTCTTTCTCTTCTCCCCCTCTCCTCTTTTCTTTTCTTCCCCTCCCTTTTCCTTTTTCTCCTCTCTCCTCCCTCCATTTTCCTCTCCTTCTCTTCTCTCCCTTTCCCCCTCCTCTTTTTCTCCCTCCCCTCTCTCTCTCTCCTTTTCCTTCCCTCCTCTCTCTTTCTCTCTCTCTTTCTCTCTCCCCCCTCCCTTCTCCTCTCTCTTTTTCCTTCCTTTCTCCTCTCTCCTCTCTCTCTTTCTCTCTCTCTTTCTCTCTTCTCTTTCTCTCTCTCCCCTTTCTCTCTCCTCTCTCTCTCTTTCATCTTTCTCTCTCCTTCCTTTTCTCTCTCCTCTCCTCTCTCTCTCTCTTTCTCCCCTCTCTCTTTTCCCCCTTTTTCCCCCCTTTTTCCCCCTCCTCCTTTCCCTTCTTCCCCCTTTTTTCCCCCCCCTCTCCCCCCTCTCCCCCCCTCCCCCTTCCCTTCTTTTAAATGACCCTCCCTACCCCCCGACTCCCAGGTACCCCCTTTTATCCCTTCCCTTTCCCCAAAAGGAAGAATTTACAAAATGCCCCCCGACAAAAAAAATTCCCAACCTTATCGCCGATCACTTTATAAGGGAAAATCCTTATTCTGAATCACTATGTTTGTAACCATTATCATGGACGATACAGTAGTTATCAAATGTTCACGATTTGATTGTTCTGACATATCCAGTGTCCCCTTCCAAACATGTGCCTGTAAAGGGCTCACAACTCTGTACAGTGCTAGCAGGGGTAGTGAGAGTTTGTATGACGCTTGAAATTTTTTATCAATAAGAGAAACACAGTGAGGGAACACACTAGACGAGCCTTAGAGTAAGCGCTGCACGGGGTCATTATCCGGCCAATTCCGCCTGAAGCGAAGCTGGACCGACCTTACCACTCTCGCTGTGCACGAACTGAATAATTAGGTCATCCTCGGAAAAGTAGTGAGCATCCCATTGGCAGGAAGTGTAGGAAGCAGCTGAGGAAGTTACGGGGGACGAAGTGAGTCCACGTTCCATTCGTTAATACCCTCCATATACCTTTCATAGGACCCTATCACTGCCCTAAAAAAGAGATCTGTACTGACCTCCTACTAAAGATTAACGGTTGCCCTTTTCTTATTTTATGAAAATTCTGTGAACCCCTCAAAACGAGAGTTGATTCATCGGGCCCCAGCATTGGTTCGTCAACACCTCCAACTCACACAGACCCTGCTCACGGGGGCATGGCTGAGGGTCCTCCCTACGTTCTCCCGGCCCTGCCCTTTTAAATCTGCTACCATACTCCGGGTTTTAAATAAAACTAAAGCTGAAACAACTTTAACTCACCCCAAAACAAAACCAGCAGACCATCACAGAGGGAAAACGAAATGACCACGTCATTAAAATTGGGGCAGACTATGGTATACACTCCCCTGCTACAATACATTTGTGACAGTGCACATGGATACCCTTTTCCCACCAATTCATTTGGTGGGATCGGGGGGGATAACTCCAGACATCCCCCTGCTATTTAAAAATCTGGTGGCATGCTCTGGGATTACGCACCCCACAATCCTCCCAAAAAATTTCCCACATGAAACCCCCTAAGATAGCATCACCAAATCTGTCCGAAATAATTTGTCGACTTCAGTCACTCCCCGATTTCATCTCACAATAATCTGTTGGGCTTCTGACATAAGCATGAACCGCCTTTCCCCGCGAGCTGACATCGCTCCTCCCCCACACACAGTCTTCAATTTTGTCGCAATCTTTAAAAACTGCTTATTTTTCCCATGCCTGCAACTCAATCAACACTTTTTCTGCCAACCTCAAGGTGGTTCTTTTATCTTCCTGTTTCCCCCTTTGAAGTTTGCTTTTGCTCTCGCTCTCCCAAACACTTGTGTTTTCCTCTCCTCATAGAAAATGAGATCCCCCCTCAGCGCCTCTGTCCCCCCCCACTTGGCCTTGCCTCACCTCCTCATACCCTAGGTTTGCCAAACTTTTCTCTCTCAGGTACCTTTTTCTGTAGTTCATGAGGACAGAACTAAGTCGTTGATGATTTCAAAAACCACACGATGGTTAATTCCAGTTCATTCATTTAAACATTTCACAGGA